>NC_091753.1:45424502-45589502 GCF_043380555.1 Nothobranchius furzeri
CAACCTAAACCCCTCAGATGCTATTGTGCATGCATGGAATTATCACTGTGCAAATGCAGAACACACTAATGTCATCCAGAAATTTACTTTAGTGCACAGTGAATAAGAAAAGCAAAACAACAAATCAATCTCTGGTTTAATAAACTTGTCATCCAAACCTCCCAGATGCAGCCTTAGTCCTGTTTTATTAACATAGTCCCTTTCAAAACAAGTAAGAGAGCCTACCAACCCCCCCTTGAAAGCCTAATCTGCTGTGATTGGTCAGCTTTATGCTTCAAGTTAAAATAAATAAAAAATCTCATTGACAGCAGATTAGTATGCACCAAGAGTCCAGCACGTGCCATCAATCTTATTGAATAGGTTGCCAGGAAATAAACTTAAAAATGCCATTAAGGATCCTGTAAAGTGACTTCTCTGTCGTTAACCACCATCCAAGCTATGAATTGCTGCATGCGTATGATGTGTAATGTAAAAACACTTGGGCATAATTTCTGATTCCATGGACACATGAATAATAACTGACTTCATAGAAAGGAAAATGTGCCTGTGCAGAAATGCAGTCCTCTAAATATACCCCGCCTCTACTACTGCCAGCACACAAAGAGAAAACGTCTTAACATCATCGTCCTGCAGCTGAAACCTCGCTAATAGCCCAACTTTTCATCTGAGAGTAAGAAAAACCTCAGAAATTCAGAGCTCATTCTGCTGTCCACGAGCTGCATAACTGCATCCTAACCATTATAAGCGGTAATTATTTAGGATTAATTTCCATATTTTTCTAACATAAAATATCTGCTAGGTTTACTTCAGCACTTTCCAAGATTATGGCTCCAAACAAAGCTTTTAAAGAGCTAGTAACTCAGAGGTGGTTACTGCTGTCATATGTATCACTGATCATTTACATTTAAAGTAGTGAAAATGGACATAAAAGCAATGCCTCTTCATGGAAGTAGGACTAATCAGCAGTAAAAGTGTCAGCTTCCCAATATGGCATATAACAGATAGATGGCATTTAGCAGGAGGCTACATATTGTAAAACACAAAGTGTGCAAACATAATGTAAACATGCAAGTTGCTTTGGCATAATAAATCATGCATGACTTGCTTTTAGCCATTGATTCTGAAAACTCTGCTGTCACTTTTCTCTTACAACGCGGTCCGTGCATTGCTGTTAAAGTTCTTAAATGGCTTCAGTAGTACCTGTCCAGTAGGAAAGCCCATTTCTTTTATCAATAAATTACTGAAATCTCGAGTTTTTATTTTTATTTTAATCCAATGGCTACATTTAGAGGCTTCAAGTGTCATACTTTCATATTTTTCGTCCCAAAAGTGACGACCTACTCTTGGATATTCCCAAATCAGAACTCAAAAGCAGAGCTGGAGTTTTCCATAGTCAGCCCTGAATCCTGCTTACCATTACCATTACATTGTTGGAAGCATTGATGACAATCCCACAATCATTGTCTCAGACCCTATTGTTTTCACATGATTTAGTCCAAGTTGAGCAGGACATCTTGAACTGTACCGTGCAAATTAACTTTCATTACTTTTTTGTTTCATGTGGTGTTTTCATTGCATTTGTGTTCTCACATGTTGCTTTTAACATATGAAATCTTGGAAAAAGTGAAAAAAAAATATTATTCTTGATTTAATGTACTTCCAAATAGGAGTAACACTGTGACAATTATTCTACTTGCAAACAGAAATATATTCACCTACAGGCATTTTACATCACATCTGGTATTTTGAGTTCAGCCATGTTTAAAAAGCAGAGCACTAGTGTGGAGCTCTCCGTTTAGCCTTGTTCTGCGTAGGGCGTGTTGACGATCAATGGCATCCAGCAGGTTATAATGGGGCCCAGATGCTTGTTTTGATTAACAGAGTCAGTGTTGGAGCCGGCAGCGGTGAATCGCACACAGATCCAACTCGAACTGTCTGTTGTGTAATGATCGCTCGGTTCTACTGAGGCACAGATTGCTGTGTCTAATTGGTCAGACTCCAATGACTGAAGGGTGCATACAGCACTGGAACATTTGGGCGATTGCTGTGAGGTGTGCCAATGCAATTTGCTGAATTTTTACACCCAAATTCACAATACAGAAGGCTGCTGGGTGTCACGTGATTTGAGGCAGTAAAACAGCCAAGACATTCCTTGGCATAGTGAACCTACAGGTGTAGAGATTTTATCTGGCCATGCTGTGTTGAAGAGTCGCCTTTCAACAAACACATCACAACAAAATGAAAACAAATGAAAAAGGTATCACATCGAACAAAGCTGCTGTGTTTTATGAATTTAGAAGATAATTACAATTATACTAGGGAGGCAGTATAGAAGAAGATACACCACAAAGGTATATGGGGGAAACACTTTACAAAAAAACATAGTTAGAATGAATGAATTACTCTGAATCGACTGTGGAGACTGTGTTCAAAATAATGTTACACTGAAAACTTTTTTTTTTGTAAAGTGTTTATCCCTTTATATAGGTCTTTGACATAAAAAATGCATACAAGTATAGTTTCAAAGAAACTAATGCAAATGAGGTTACCCGTGAACCCTTTTTTGAGTTTTATATTATTGTTGTGGTAATCCAGGCTGAAAGCAAGACATTTAAAGGAGCCATATAATGAAAAATCCACTTTGTGGAGCTTTTTACTATGTGATATTATTTCCTCATGAAAAAAAACCAACCCCAGTTTGGCTGCATTCATGCATTTTCAGCTGCAAATTTAGAGTTTTACTTACTTCCTGAAAATCCTGTAAATCGTCATTGGAAACGAATTGCATCATCAGGCCGAGTTCCCCTGCTGGAAGCTAGTCTCTAATATGAAGCCTCCCTGCAGTGGCCTTCACAGGATATGTATGTCAGGCGACTCTTGCTGGGTAATAGACTAGGTAGTCTGGTGGTTAGAGAGCACGAGTGGCATGTAGTTTTGCGCTGGCTTGCATCTTGGTCAAGCAATAACTGTTTTCCTCTTTTTGAGCTACACTGACCAGCAATGTTAATTTTTACAAGATTTTTTATTTAGTCTTAGTCAAAAGAATTTTAGTCACAATTTAGTCATCTAATTTCTTTAAACTATAGTCCTATTTTAGTCGACTAAAATAAAAGGTCATTTTAGTCGACTACACTAATGTATTTCTCTTCTAGTAAAGTGATTTTCAATTAGAAACTATAAAGAAATATGAAAAATTCAAAATTCGCACTTTGGACCAATAAAACGCTACATTTATAACTGTTTCTATAATAATGATTATTGGAAAAAAACCTAAATTAACACTGACAGTTGTAAATTGTGCCTCTCAGTATTACTACAGTAAACACATCTGTATAATGTGCAGTAACATTTGTAAACATCACAGTAAATGACATCATACTATCAAAACAATAAAATGTACAATGACGTAAACTAAAGGTAAGAACTGTTTTCAGGTGTATTTATTAGTTTTCCATGGTAATACATTACCAAAGTGGTCTGCCTGAACATTTTTCTAGACCACCTGAAAGTTTTTTCCTCACAAAAACATCACTGGAACACCAAACGTCGATGACATCAGTCGCAGCCGCGCCACGACAACATTGAACTACCACCGTAACATTTTTAAAACCAAGGGACATATTATAATTACGTTTGAGTACTTTATAATCACTTAATCATTTAAGATTCATAAGTTTTGCTGATTTCGTAATTACACAATGCAATAAAGAATACTGACTCTCTGACTCAATCATTTAATCAAGGTATTAAAGGTCTCTTATTCTCAAGTCTCTTATTTTATATAACTGAATACAGAATGCTTATACGTGCATGCTATATAATGAAACCACCATTTATTTACTCACCATAATTTGACAACTAATGCTTCACGTATATTAAAATGCCTTGGACATATTTTTTATAAAAGCTGCTAACATGGTCACACCTTAAGGGTAAAGTAAAATGCATGTTTAAAAGTTGCATGAGAAGTTACACGTTTGAACTCAGCAGTGAAGACAACTAGAGAGTTACATGAGTTAATGGTGGCCCAGGTCAAAGTGCACAAAGAGATAGGGCACCAGACCCCATAAGGGTCTGGAAACTTACGACCCCGATTAGGGCCGAGGGTCTCAGTTAGAAAAGAGCAATAAATAGAAGGAAATGTGTTTGTGTGCTGACATGATATTTTGCAGACTGCCTGGAAATGAGGTGACCTTGATAGAAAGACGGTGTGACGACCCTCGTCCCCTCGGTCCGTCCTCTCATCCTAGCCTGAGCCTTTTGTCCCCGCTGCACGGGATCCAGCACCAGGGACAGCGCCAGGAGCGGCCAGCTCACACTCTCCAGCGCTCCAGCGCCCTTTCAGGACCTCGGAGAGAGGCACGCCAGCAGAGACAGCAGCTGATCTTCATCAGCGATCAAGCAGCTCCCAGCTCTTTAAAAGGAGGAACGCAGCAGACATCAAGGAGATCCTGGAGTAGCCAGAGATTCTCCTTTAGCTCACGGACACTTTAGCGACCGTTACCAGACAGGTTTAAGGCTGTTTACACCTTATGTTGTAGTTTATTATTACGAAGCCTTATTTATGCCGTTTACCCACGGACACCTTATGTTAATAAATCCTTTTGTTTTTACTCGAACCTCCTCGTCCTTTATCCTCACACACACTTTTACACCTATTTGCTTGTGTTAGTCCCCTCATCCTCCTAGACCTGCAGAGAGGGGGCGTAACATAATGGGGGCTCGTCCGGGATATATTTGAGTTATAAATAATTGGAACTTAATCTAAGTCTGCCCGGTAATAAAGAAATAGGTTGTGCGCCGCGTTTTTTTTTCCCATTGCGCTTAAGTGTGTGTTAAGTACCCTGGGACTCTTTCATTTTGGTGGTTTCACTCTCTGGATTTTAGCTCTTCCCAGGTGAGCTCTATAATAATTATGTTTTCTTTAAAGGAGTTTCTGCGTGCACCGTCGCGGGAAGCGCTCGAGGCCTGCCGCAAGAGCGATCTGGTGGAGGTGGCTGAGCACCTTGATCTCCATGGCACCCGCACAATGACGAAACAGGTTCTAAAAGAGACAGTTATTGCTGCCTTGGAAAACTTGAACTTGTTGCCTGCAAAAGGGACTGGAGATCTTCCTGTCCTTTCCCCGCGTGCGGATGACGCCGCAAGCCATGAGAACGGAGCAGGACCATCTTCGGCGGCACCCGAGGAGACGGCTCCCGGCTACCAGACCCCGCCGGCTCACAGTAAGACCCCTTCTTCACCACTAACTTTGCCCAAGTCTTATCCTGTCTCACCAGCTTCTACTCCGAGTTCGCTGGAGCGTTTTAACCTACGTCTGAAAGTCCGAATGGCTCAGCTAAAGTATGAGGCCGAGGAAAAGGAGAAGCGCCGTCTGATGGAGATGGAGCTGGAGATCCGCAGAATGGATCTGGAAGCCGACACTCAGATCAAGCTAAAAAGACTTGAGCTGGAAGCCCAGGCTTGGAGACAAGCCGAGATTTCCCAACAAAATGACCCACATGTTGACACGCACAAGGTTGTGACAGAACCCGACACCACACGAGAAGAAACTACCCCTGGAATAAAACAGAGACTGGACATAAGTAAATGCATTGTGTTGGTGCCACCTTTTCGGGAGTTTGAGGTGGACAGCTACTTCCAGATATTTGAGCGCATTGCTGCAGCTCTTGAGTGGCCTCGTGACGTGTGGGCGTTGATCCTCCAGTGCAAGCTCACCGGAAAAGCCCAGGAGGTAATGTCTTCTTTGTCCCTTTCTGACAGTTTAGATTACGAATGTGTGAAAAGTGCAGTGTTAACTGCTTATGAACTGGTCCCAGAAGCATACCGACAAAGATTCCGAGCATTAACCAATAAACAGCCACATCAGACGTTTGTCGAGTTCGCCAGAGAAAAGCTTTTATTATTTGAAAAGTGGGTTGCAGCATCAAAAGTGTCTTCTTTTACTGAGCTGAAGGAATTAATCCTGTTAGAGGAGTTCAAGAGATGTTTACCGGAGCGCACCGTTTTATACTTGAATGAACAAAAGGTAGCGACTTTGTCTTCTGCAGCTTTGTTGGCGGATGAATATTCATTAACGCACCGCGTTAGCGGCGAACTGCCACCCAGAGATGCCAGACGGCCTCCTATGATGAGGCCTGCTCACAGCGGTTCGGTAAACGCCCACCAGCCAAGATGTGTTTACTGTCATCGGTCTGGGCATGTAGTAAAAGACTGTTACAAATTAAAAAGGAAAAACGAACAGAAAACCTCCCCCTCGTTTTATAACGAAAAACAAGCAGGTCGTGACAGAAATAAACGACTAACTAAATGAGTCAAGTTCTGACCAAGCTCCAGTTATCATCTTGCGCGATACTGGGGCATCACAAACGCTTATAACTAGCGATGTCATGATTTTTAACGAGAGCAGTGCAACGGGCGTGTCAGTTCTGCTGAACGGAATAAATGGTGAGCCGATTTCTCGGCCGTTACACAGAGTCTTTCTTTCTTGCGAGCTAGCCAGAGGTTATTTTGATGTGGCGGTTTGCCCATCTTTGCCGATCGCTGGAGTAAATCTCCTGCTCGGAAACGATGTTGCTGGAGGAAATGTGGTCCCTCCATTCCAAGTTTTAAACGACCCGTGCTTAGACACCAGTTCGTGCGTTAAGGAGCAGCCAGGAATTTATCCTGCATGTGTCATAACCCGTGCCCAGGCACGTAAACAGGAGGAAACCTTACAGTTATCCTCTCTCTTTGATGATGGACACAATAAAGAGGACCATCACGTCCACGACCACAATGCGGACATTACCGCCGACACCGAGGATGAAGACGTGTCGCTCACGTCGGGGTGTCTGCCTTTACCCCGGATGACCTTAGGAGAGGAGCAACGTCGTGATGACAGCTTGAAGAAATTTTTTCAGGATATTAAGAATCCTGATGGGGAAAAGTCCGGTTATTTTCTACAGAATGACGTGCTAATGAGATTTTGGAACAATCCTGCCGCCCAAGGAGCACCTTGGGGTACTATTAATCAGATTGTAATTCCCACAAGGTACCGAAATAAAGTTGTGAGTTTAGCTCATGAAAGTCAGTGGGCAGGACACTTAGGCATCCGGAAAACGTACCAGATAATTTTGGAGCATTTCTTTTGGCCTGGCATGAAGAGGGACGTAGCTGAATATTGTAAGCGTTGCCATGTCTGTCAAATTTCTGAAAAGCCAAATCAGCTGCCTGCTCCAGCCCCTCTCCATCCGATTCCTGTAATCGAGAATCCTTTTGACACCATTGTGGTGGATTGTGTAGGTCCATTGCCCAGAAGTAAATCTGGTAAAAAATACCTGTTAACCATAATGTGAACATCCACCCGTTTTCCAGAAGCTTTTCCGTTATCCACCATAACAGCTAAAACTGTCACCCGGGCTTTAACCCAGTATTTCTCATTGTTTGGTTTACCCCGTGTTCTACAAACCGATCAGGGAACCAACTTTAAGTCAGAGCTGTTTAGGAAGGTGGCCCAAACACTGGGTATCCACCACGTGGTATCCTCTGCTTATCACCCAGAAAGCCAAGGCGCTTTAGAACGCTGGCACCAAACTTTTAAAAGCATGCTGAAAAAGTACTGTTTAAGTTCAGGAAATCAGTGGGATGAAGGAGTTCCCTTTCTGTTGTTTGCCGCCCGAGAGGCTCCCCAGGATTCTTTGGGGTTTAGCCCGGCTCAATTAGTGTTCGGACACACACCTCGGGGCCCCCTTAAAGCTCTCAAGGAACAGTTTCTGAGAGTCCAGGAGTCTAAAAAGGAAAAGATCAATCAATACCTCAAGAAATTTCTGTGGCGAATAAAACATGCAAACAAACTGGCTAGGGAGAACTTGGAGATAACTCAAAAGAAGATGAAAAGGCAGTTTGATCGAAAAGCTGTAGCCAGGGAGCTCCACCCCGGTGATCAGGTTTTAATATTGAATCCTTTGGTTGGCACTAGCTTATCAGCTAAATTCGATGGACCATTTGAAGTGCTGGGAAAAATAAACAGTACTACCTATAGCATTTCCACTCCTCATCGTCGCCGTAAGTCCAGGGCTTGTCATATTAACATGCTTAAGCTGTACCATTCCCCTCAGGCTTCACCATCAGAGGTTTCTGAAGCTGCGGTGTGCGCAGCCGCATCCTTCACTCCTATTCCCGAGGAGGACATCCACCTAAAGTTAAAACCTGTTGTTGGCCCCCGACTCGCTAACTCTTTAACTTTGGCCCAGCTACCAGATATCCTGGACCACTTGAATGATGACATGAAACACGAACTGATGAGTCTGATACAAGAGTACTCTTGCCTCTTTTCAGATGTACCTTCTCGAACCACTGCGGTTAGTCACGACGTCGTTGTGGTAACATCTCAACCCATAAAACAACACCCATACCGAGCTAATACGGTAAAACGTGAATTGTTAGAGCAGGAAACGCGTTATTTGTTGGAGCATGGCTTGGCCGTGCCCAGTTGCAGTCCGTGGAGCTCGCCCTGTTTAATTGAGAAGAAGCCGGATGGCTCTTCCCGCTTCATAACTGATTATCGAAAGGTAAACTCTGTTACAGTACCAGATGCATATCCCTTGCCCAGAGTAGATGACTGTATTGACAGAATAGGAGATGCATCCTTTATAACGAAAATAGATCTACTCAAAGGTTACTGGCAGGTGCCTTTAACAACTGCTGCCTCCGAAATCTCTGCCTTTGTAACTCCGGACGCATTTCTGCAATACACAGTTATGCCATTTGGAATGCGAAATGCCCCGGCAACCTTTCAAAGAATGATGAGCTCAATAACTTCTGGTTTATCGAACTGCACGGTATATCTTGATGATATCGTTGTCCACACCTCCACTTGGGAAGCCCACATTGAGGGTCTGCGGGCCCTTTTTCAGCGTTTAGCTGATGCTCGACTCACCATTAACCTGGCTAAAAGTGAGTTCGTTAAAGCCACGGTCCAGTTTCTGGGAAAAGAGGTTGGCCATGGGAAAGTAAAAATGTTAGCAGACAAAATACAGGCCATCACAGAGTTCCCCAAGCCAAAAACGCGTAGGGAATTGAGACGCTTCATTGGAATGGCTGGCTACTACCGCTGTTTTTGTAAGAATTTCGCCAGTGTAGTTTCCCCATTAACCAATCTTTTGAGTCCAAAGGTTCCGTTTACCTGGGATGAAAGTGCGCAAAAGGCGTTTGACTCCTGCAAGGTTTTACTTTGTAGTAACCCTGTTTTAAAAGCCCCTGACTTGACCAGACCATTTAAACTCGAGACTGATGCAAGCCATGTAGGGGTTGGGGCCGTGTTACTACAAGAAGACGATGCAGGGATTGACCACCCAGTTGCCTACTACTCACGGAAATTTACCACATACCAATTAAACTACTCCACAGTGGAAAAAGAAACCTTGGCTCTATTGCTGGCTTTGCAGCATTTTGAAGTGTATGTTGGCTCCAGCAACGGGCCGCTAATTGTTTTTACAGACCATAACCCTCTGGTTTTCCTTTCCAGAATGTTTAACAAGAACCAGAGATTAATGAGATGGGCCCTCCTGCTCCAAGACCACAACTTAGACATCCGGCACAAGAAGGGAGCTGACAATGTGGTTGCGGATTGCCTGTCTCGTGGTTTTGTAGAATAGTGCCTTTCTTTTATTCTATGGATATTACAGATAAACTTAAACAAAGCGGTGAGTTCCCAGGTAGGTTTTAGAGGTATACCCCCTTTGGGGTATGTCCTGTTTGTTTTTTTTATTAGTGTTGTGTGTCGCGGCTAGTGTTGGTGTCCTTTTGGGCACCATCTCGGGAGCACCCCAGGAGGAAAAGGGGCCGGCTTGGCCACCCCTCTCCCTTGCTGGTTAGTATGTTTTCTTAGGAAAACATGTGCTTAATCTGCCCGCCTGCAATCACATGAAGCCTAGACTGCAGTTTTTAGAGAAGAAATGTTAGGCAGTCAGTGGGGACTCATCCGTTTTTTTTGTCAACCTGAAATGAATCCTAGATTTGTTTTCCATAGGCATTGTTTTTTTTCCCTCTGAGTTGTTTTTTTAGAGCTTGTTCTTTAAGAAAGACAATCCTTTTTAATGACTGTCTTTCTTAGCTGTTTAGGGGGAGGCTGTGACGACCCTCGTCCCCTCGGTCCGTCCTCTCATCCTAGCCTGAGCCTTTTGTCCCCGCTGCACGGGATCCAGCACCAGGGACAGCGCCAGGAGCGGCCAGCTCACACTCTCCAGCGCTCCAGCGCCCTTTCAGGACCTCGGAGAGAGGCACGCCAGCAGAGACAGCAGCTGATCTTCATCAGCGATCAAGCAGCTCCCAGCTCTTTAAAAGGAGGAACGCAGCAGACATCAAGGAGATCCTGGAGTAGCCAGAGATTCTCCTTTAGCTCACGGACACTTTAGCGACCGTTACCAGACAGGTTTAAGGCTGTTTACACCGTTCCTGCGGGGTTTAAGGTTATTGATAGAGATCCAGGAGTAGCCTGAGATTCTCCCTCGCTCATTGATGTTTAGGTTCTCTACTAAGGATCCCGGATTAGCCTGGGTACCTTCTGAGTGTGTTTTCACACACCTTGTTAAGGGTTAAGCCTTTGTGGTGTTTTTCTTTTTATCCCCATAGGACTTTTGAGCCGGGGATATTTTGCGTTTTGGCAGAAAGCCTTTGTCATAAGCAGTGAGACTGCTTATGTTGTAGTTTATTATTACGAAGCCTTATTTATGCCGTTTACCCACGGACACCTTATGTTAATAAATCCTTTTGTTTTTACTCGAACCTCCTCGTCCTTTATCCTCACACCCACTTTTACACCTATTTGCTTGTGTTAGTCCCCTCATCCTCCTAGACCTGCAGAGAGGGGGCGTAACATAAGGACACCAGCGGACCAATGGGAAGAGACCACATTTTCCCTTAGTGATTGTAATAGTATAAAACCCTGGGTCAGGAGACAGGCTTCAGTCGAACTCCCAGGGACTTAAGACGGTGATCGACCCAGGATCCTGTAAACTGTAATCATTTTCTGTGGCTTAGAAATAAATTGTCAGGGTTTAACTTTAAACAACTGCTTTCATTGTCTTTTATTATTTACCTAGGAATACGTACTCAACAACCGCAATATTTTCAAAAGGATTGCGGATCAGAAGCCGGTAGCTACCTCGGGAGCAAATTTCTAATTTAAATGTAAGTCAACTAATTTTAGCTATCACCTTATATCTAAAATGTATTTTTTATATCCAAAGAAGTTATCTATTGTTGGTCAGTTGCTTAATAGTTGCAAATTTCGGTGGCTAGCAGGTAGTAACTCGCTTACATATTTAATTTAACCAATATATACACAATTTAAAAAGTACAAGTCTTGTTATATATTTAAATAGAAACTTATACATATAAAATATAACATTGCCTCACAAGTCATGTGACGTGACCACCACGGTCACGGCCATCTTTTCCATTTTCTGATTGGAAATGACCAAGTTCAAATATCTTTAGAGACCAAAATATGTTGGCAGAAAATAATAAAACTAAAATAGATAAAAGATGAAATCTGTTTCAGCTGGAAATAATTCATTCAGCCAGGTGAAGCAGATTTCATCGCGTCAGCACTTGGCAAAACTAAGACGAAAGGTCAGTTTAACTGCTGGACTACCAAGGCCATTACAAAAACAGGCGTCCTTGAGATGCTGTTGTATGTGCGTTTTGTCGGCGCAGGTGTGGGTGGAGCTTCATTGAAACAAACTCTTTCATTTCCAAATATAAATCCATGCTGATAAAAATAACTCGTTAAGATAAATTACATCTCACTAGTGTGAAGTGTTACATTTAATCATACTATGCCTACATTTGTTCTCAAAGGTTTAAAATAGCATGATCTAAATTACTTATGTTTTATTTCTTTGCTTTGTAGTTGTTGATGTAATTTTGATGATAAAACAATTGAGTGATACCAAATCTTGTTATATCAGCAAGGCAGTAAACGTTCCAGGGGAACTTTGCTGATGGAAATGGCGAAGGATCCTCCAAGTGCATTTTATAATGTTGCATCAAAATAATAAATTGTGCAAACGCTAAGGATATCACAATGAAGCTGTGAAAACTGGTAAAATATTAGCTTTATATATAATACAGAAATACCAAGATGTAATAGTGTAAAAAAAAAAAAAACTGCTGCAGCCTCTTTGGCCCAGATCCTGCCTTTTGAATGGCCGTCCGCTCTCTGAGATCAGCATGCTGGAGTTTTTGAGCACTCCACCATGCATTGTTTCTTCTGTTCCAAGACGCTTGAGGGTTTTTCCTTTTATGCGCTGCCTGTTTCACATCCCCGCACAATGTTTCTAAGGAATTCAAATCTGGGCTTTGACTTTGCCATTCTGTAACCCTCGATTTCTGGATTTCAAGCACTTCCTTTAATGGGTCTGGTAGTGTGCTTAAGATAATCATCCTGCTGAAAGCTTCACCTCAGGGACAGACTTTGGCGTCTATACAAATGGACTCATTTTGTTTTGGAGCCTCATTGGTATCAAGCAGAACTGAGAGGTGAAGCAAAGACACAAAGACTTTCAGTCCTTGAGGTAGTAGTGCACCACCGTGCTAATGTCTGTGAAGGTTCTCAGTCATCCAGGTCATTGTAGTCTAAGGAGCTTTGAAAGAAAAGCGTCTGGACTTCTTTGAGTTGCTTGAAGACGTTTCACCTCTCATCCGAGAGGCTTCTTCAGTTCTAAGGTCAAATGGTGGAGAGTGCCAGATTCAAACCCAGTGGGAGTTTCCCCCCGAAGAGGGAACCACCATGCTAATGTTTTCATCTACACTGAACAAACCGGATCCAACATCTTCAACTTTGAATTCTGACCATCAACATTTGGAAAAACTGGACAGGAAAGTCTCATAGAAGTTAAAGCCAAAACAAAAGGTATGAAGACATGTAGGATTCGATATGTTTTTTATTTTGGCAGATTGGGCTAATGTTGATATACCCAATGCATGATACAATCTTAATTGCATTAAGACCTGAAACAGTTTCAGACAAATGTGTGTACGGTCTACAAAGGTTTAAAGAGAATAATTAGTTTGTAATTTAAAATGATTCCCAAAGGTTTTAGCCTAAACCAGGCTTTCCACCGGACATGTTACCACTATCTGACGTCCGCAACGCGTTGTATGAAGCTGATACCTGCCGTTATAATTGATGACCGTAAAGCAGCGCACCTTGTTGCTTTGCTAAAAGTAAGCTTCTAATCTGTTGCATACACTATACGCTTCCAGAGCGTGTCAAGCTCAACAGTTCAGACTGGGTCAGACAGGATCTCAAACACAAAAGCATTGTAAAAATATCCGGCAACTTTCAAAATAAGTCACTTTTTAGTTAATTTCTAGTTGCTTAAATTGTGACAAGAAAACCCTCATTAACTGTGAAATCTCTTTAGCAAAAGTAATCATATCAGAAAGTAAAGCACAGACCCTCTGGATGCTCGAACTTTCAAAATCACACCTGATCTTTCAATTCTTTAGTTATTTTTGTGTCCTCCCAGTACCAGCTAAGTGGAACGCTACTGCCTTTCACGTCTTAAATGCCTTCAGGGGGAAAGAATGCGCTGCTGAACTTAAGGAAAAACACATCTGTTATGTTACAAAGTACTTGAACATCCAGTAGAAAGCCTGGGTAAGACAATTTTTGTTGTTAGAAATGGTCACATGCACATCAGTGGCAATGATAGAATTAAATCTTCCATTCCTTCAGTTTAAAAAGTCACTCTTAGTGGAGGCTGTTATGCTCATCGACTCGTTACAAAACTGAAAAACAAGCTGGCTTTTGAACAAAAACACTTTCTCATCACTATCACCCCTAGGCCATGACCCCATCTTATGGGAACCCACATTGCCAGAGGAAACACGAGAACGCCAACATACCTGATTTCTCATTTTAAACATCACTGCTGCTTTAGCAGATTTACAGAACAAGCTAGGTTTAGAATGCCAGCACGGTCACGGACAACTCACCCTCCCCTTGGGTATCTTTTCTGGGGTGCTCCTGTGGAACCAGCTCCCAGCTTTAGTCCTTGAGACAGACAGCTTGTCTACTTTTTAGACTAGGCTTAAAACATTTTTATTTGATAGGGCCTATGGTTAAAATCTGATGTTAGCCCAGATCTGGACAAGTGGGGGAGTAGAGGGAGGTGGAGTGTACAGTCGGTAAAGACGACTCTCCCTTGCCCTGTTGCCAACATGCCTCCATCTAAAAGGCTAGGATATCCAGAGTTATCGCTGTAGTTGTGCTGCTATAGGCTTAGACTGCTGGAGGACATCGTGGCCACGTTCCACACTCTACTACTTTGTTCTACAATCTGCTCTTTAACTGTATTATTTCCTGCTATTTCAGCTGTTAACTTTATTTTTTCTCTAAGTGTTTTTCTCCCCAGAAGAAGCTAAAATGATGTTCTGCTGAGCTGTGGTGGCCTCATGGAGGGGGCCATCGTCTAGCACACTGCTGCTAATCACTTAAACATTCTTCTTCTCCTGATAAAATTTTTCTTTCTTGACATTGAACGTGCTACTACTAGTTTACCCATTTAATTATAGATTCACTAGGATAAATACAGTAAAGTTTGTCTCTCACCAAATAGAATATTTACTTAGAAATCACAATGTAACCATAGAAACATTACTTGGTGCATATGTTGTGTGTGTGTGTGTGGGTGGGCTGGTGTTAGTGTATGCGTGTGTCTGCTCTGTCTTCTCGATCCCCAGTGAGTTGTGGCGGATGGCTGCTTATCCTGAGCCAGGATCCTCTGGAGGTGTCTTCCTGTTAAAAGGGAGTTTTCCTCTCCACTGTCGCTAAATGCTTGCTTAGTATGAGGATTGCTGTAAAGTAAAGCCTGATTCATGCTTCTCTGTCAGCTCCAACAGGGAGAGACACGCACGCACGGACGGAGATGTTTAGCAGCCATACTTCTCCGTTTCCTGGAGAGTGTTGCAAAGCAATTCCCCGCCAGGACAACAGAGGGCATAGCGCTGTTGTGTGGTATCCTGTCATGTATCCGATCCAAGATAGTGTGTTTATATTGTGTTTTTGGCATATAAGAGACTTTTTAACACAAACAAATTTGTCTCTTATTCTCCTACACCTCTTCATGGGCTCGCCACCTCTAAACCCTCGTTTCCTGTCATTTCCGTCCACAAACAAAACGTCTGCTGTGCATCTTTTCACTCCTCCAGTCACGGGGGAATTAAATGTTCATATATTTAGAGTTTTTTCATGAGGTATTCTTCAAGCTTCTCCATGTCTTCTGCTAGTTATTCTCGGCTCTCTTTATGCTTTTGAGGGCGCAATAACGGAGGTGCAGACGACAGCGGTGCCCAGACCAATCACAAGCTTGCGTTCTCCGTCTCGACGGGCGGATGTTTAGAAAAGAGAGCTCGACTCCGTCCGTCCTTGCGAGGCTCTCCAGCAGGCCCGAAAGAACGGATGATGGCGTTGAGTGTCTCCGCACTGACGCAGACACAGAAGCATGAATCAGGCTTAACTGACACCAGTCAGTGACTTGATGCAATTTGCTGGGTTCCTTATATAGGAAACTTTTTTCTGATTGGCTTAATGAACTGACCTGTATTGGAATGTTTACTATGTGAAGTGCCTTGAGACGACTCTTGTCGTAATTTGGTGCTATGTAAATAAACTTGAATTGAATTGAATTCTGCCGGTACCGGACACAGATAATTGGGACAGCAGTAGCTCAGGAGGTAGAGTGGGTTATCCAGTAATCGAAAGGTTGCAGGTTCGATCCCAGCTACCACCAGAGAATTCTGCTGTTGTGTCCATGGGCAAGACACTTAACCCGCCTTGCCTGCTGGTGGTGGTCGGAGGGACTGGTGGCGCCAGTGGTTACATCGTAACCAGCGTATGCATGTGTGTGTGACTGGGTGAATGACTGATTGTGTTGTGAAGCACCTTGGGGGTCGTAGAACCCTAAGAAGGCGCTATACAAATACAGGGCATTTACCATTTATCATTTACAATTTACAATTCAAGAGGAAACAAATTTGTGCTAAACACCAGTCGTAGTTTTCTAGGTCTAAACGTCTTTTGTTAGCCTGGCCTGCCAGACTCCTCTGTTTAATTCTGCACAGAGAAAGGGTCTGGGAACTCTCCTATCCAAATAACCCCACCCCCTGAGAATTCTAACCGAGCCAATCAGCGCTGAGTAGCACACGTCACACACCATAATGCCGAGTTTGTCATAAACATGGCAACTGAATGGGAGTTTGCTGCGGCTCTTTCCTCTTTTCTAAATGACTTGGACATGTATTTAAAACAACAACAAGTAGAAGGGCTAAAAGCCTTTCTTCTAAAGAAAGATGCTCGCGCTGTCGCCAGACACCATTTTTGACTACAGTTAAAAAACTACAGCATTGCGGACGTCTCACACAGCAACGCTCAGTTTCTCATAAACAATGAAGACAGCGGTGGAGTTCGCTGCGGTTCTTTCCTCTGTTCTAAATGACTTGAATGTCTTTAAAACCACAACAAGTAGAAGCGCTAAAAGCCTTTCTTCTAAAAAAAAGAAGTTTGTGCCGTTGCCAGACGCCATTTTTGACTACAGCTAAAAAAACGACAGTGTCTCGTGGTACAGTCGGCATTTCCATGTTTTTTTCTGGTTGGTTATTGTTGAGCTGGCTAGTCCCGCCCCTCATAGTGCCTCTCTGGCTGTGAGTAACCAGACTAGTTCTCTGTGCAGAATTTAAACAGAGGACGAGTCTGGAAGTTCAGGCTAGTCTTTTGTTGCCTGTGACTTTAAATGGTGTTTTTCTTTTTGGGACTCTGGTAGTTTGTCCTAAAGCTGAAGTGGTAGCAGCCGGCTATTTGTCCTCTGATATTATTGAGCAGAGAACCTCTCCCACCAGTGGTGTTTTGTTGCTAAATATGCGATTGTGTAATGAGTGGAGGAAGCGCGGAAAGTGCGGAAGTGCAGTGGTTTTGGTGAGAACGACAACTGGTTTCGAACCGTTGTTGGTTTTTCTATTATTTGTTATCATCTTTCAGTTGTTTTATGAAATGTTTATAGCTTTGACTTTGTTTTTGTCATTATGATTTTATGGCGTTTTTATTAGTTTTGATCTGTGTGAAGCACTTAGTGATTTTCTGTCTGTGATGAGTTCTATATAAATAAAATGTACTAACTTACGTACTATTTCTTGAGATTTTCAGACAAATGCGAGAGAACAACTTACTACTTTCTTTTTAATCTCCACAAAATAATTGTTAAGTGTTTCCCCTACATTTTCTCAGGCGCAGCGCTATTTCCAGCTCCACGCCTACGAGTTTCCAGGAAACGCATGGAAGCGAAACACCCCGCGCCACGGCTAGAAAAACTTCTAGAAGAAACACTGTTTACTTTGTTAGATTGTTGTAAGAGGCATGAAAATAATGTTTTAATCTAGCTTGTTTTGCAGATGTGCCCTTTTATCTTTAAATGAATCATCTTTTATCAATTTAAATGAAGTAAACGACAAAATGTCAATTATTCATCTATGTGAGTATTTCATTTCAATGACTAAACACGATTCAGAAGCAGATTACATGTTTGCCTTTCAAAAACTGTAAACAATCCGTAGATATGAACAGATGAGTTTATCATACCAACATACTTCGCTGATGCAGCTAAATTAATTTCACTTCCTTTAATCAATGTTTAAAAAAGCAACCGCGTGGTAAAGCGCTGACAGAAGACTGACCACATGCCCTTCCGAATGTTTTCTGCTTCTCGTTTAGTGCGAGACACAAACTAATTTAGCATGATTATGTGCAAAGCATTATACGCGTCTCACAGGGCAACTTCAAACAGCGTTATGCAATTACAGAGCAACAAACTTGCTGGAAGGAATGTTATCCTGCTGCAACATTAGGAGAGAAAAAAGCTATTCACATCACAAAGGCTCTTTTCACAGCTTCACTGAGTATATAGTCACAGTGAATTTTGGATACCTTCTCAATGACAGACGCCCGTGTAATGTAATGGACACTTCTTAGTAAAGCCAGAGGTAACATGCCTGTGGGTGATATTCACCCCTGAATCCAACAAGCAGCTTGGCAGCGTGACTCCTGAGAGGCAAAAATAAAAGACCAAGGCCCCATCCGCAGCAAGAGCCATTGATTTGGTTAATTTTATGCAGGAACATGATTTCCCCGATGGCCAGTTTTACGAAAGCACATTGTGAGCAAAGACTCCCCACACTAACATTAAAGCATTGCTCGCCATCTATTTACAGTGTGCATGGTTTTCAGAACACCTTGAAACATGAAATCAGCCGACCAGGTCTCAGTAACGGATCTGATCTGGGAGATTTTCTAAATTTATATAAAATCAAGTTTTCTATATTCACAGCTAAAACAAATCAGCAAGAGTGCTAAATCTTTAAAAGAGACTTTAATGACTTGGGTTCTTAAGCTACATTAGCTCTATGGCTGACAAAAAGCATGTTCATGAAGGTCCCTGAACAAAAACCCCTCTCAAATAAAGCAATTTCAGCAGTTTTATTCTCAACAGTACCTTCTATAATGAGCAGTTTCAGAGCTCTGTCAATTTAGGAAAACAAGCTGGAGCTGGCCACACCCATCCATTTACCTCTCAGGCTGCTGTAAGCTGAGAAGCTCCAATATCTTGAAGAGGCTCTAAGTAAAGCCGCTGCCTCACCAGCTTGCACATGAGAGGTGGTTCTATTTTAATTTCCCCGTTTGTGATGCCACAATCGGGGCTATTTGAAACGGCTCATGCTAGACTCATCACACACTAACAGAAAACAGATGGGTGAATTTATTTTTAGTTTGGAGTGTTTATAGAGGCAGTGGAGACCCGCAGGGCAGCACAAAACAATGCAAAATGTGTGTTTTATATACATTAACATTTAAAAGATGCCAAAAACTTTCACACAGTCAGATCAGATAAGCTGAGAGATAACTCAGTGATAGTACGAGAAAAATCCTCACCATCGGTTTTAAGAGTCAGAGGAGTTGGAGGACTCAGGACTCTCAAGTTTGTCACGGAGTTCTTCACCAGACAGATGTAGCTCCCAACATCTGACGGCTGCACTTTAGAGATGTACAGGTTCCCTGTGACCTGCGAGATGAAACGCCGACTGTCCTCAGCAACAAATGAGGGAAACTCATTAAATACCCAACTGTAGATAATTTCTGTAAAATAAAAAAGAAACACATACTCAAGAACAAAAGAGGAAACCCATTTCTGTTTTTACTGTCCTCCTTGAGTTTGTTAAAGTTTTATTTTGTGTTGAAATGATGTAGAAATAATAAAAATCACACTGGTTGACTCATGTCTGGAGCTTTTAGACAGTTGGTACCAAACTCACTTGTCAGCCTCGCTGAATTCTAGTGGGCGGTTTATGACTGACTTCCTGGAAAAGGTTGGTTAATAATTAGTGAAGCATCTTCTTCTCTTGTCTTATCTGACATGTTCACTGTCTACATGGCTAAATGGCCACAAGCTAAACTCGTTAAGACCGAATGAAAAAAATAAAATAAATCTGACAAAAACCCCATTAATATGTCATCAGGCAGAAAGATTAAATGCTAATCAGTGTTACAGTTACCAGTTAAACGGCTCCAGGTTGATATTAAATAAGCATTTGAAATCAAAATCATTTAAAACCTCAGTGAAAAGCAAATGTTGACATTTAATTGATAGAATCAAAAAGACCAAATAAAACTGAAGACCGTCATGTTTTATCAATCTTTTAGGAGTTGAGTGGATACTTTTGTACATTTTTTTTTTACTTTTACTTTTTATAGATTTTAAAGCGATTTTCTTGTTTTCTGATTGTTTGGTATGAAGGATTGATGTAAAGTCCGTGACTCAATGCAATCTGCTGGGTTCCCTTACAGAGGAAACTTCATCTAAGTGGCAAAATAACCTGAACTCAGTGCACTGATAAGAAGGTTCAACTGAATGTCTGTTTTTTAAAGTGCTCTGAGACGATTTGTTGTGCATTGACGCTACACTAGTCCCTTTCTATAGTGCAGTTTACTTTTTGTGGATAATTTTTTTTTAAATGTGCAATATTACATGCATTGTTTTTTACAGTGAAACCCATTCTGGGTCCTGATTGGCTGTAGGTCTTCAGTGGAAAAAGTATGTTAGTGCTGAAGCATCAAATATTCCTACAAAACAACATTTTAGCAGGAATGTGTGGTTTGTATAAATGCAGATAAAAATAAATCTAAAGTTCAGAGAGTAAGAGGAATGACTAAATTCAAAATTTTATGTTCCTAGTTGGACATTTGAACTGCTAAGTGTTTTTGTATCGTATCCAACATGATGCCAGCGATGTAACTGAGCTTTGTTGTAATGACTGAAACGAGAATCAATTCTAGTTTATAGCAGAACGACAACAACAAACTACAGATGACAGGAAATGTATACTTCTTTCATGTTGCTATCACTTTACAATATTGTGTCCTGGTGTTTTGATTCCTGTTAAATGTCAATCACAGCTCAAGTATGAAAATCATGTGTGTATGATGAGAAATTTATCAGATTTGCACCATGGGATGGCCTGACAGAGGCGAGGCTGCCATCAGCCGCTCCAACCACCACCAACAAAAACAAGTCAGGCCTAGTGTCTTGCCGAAGGGCACAATAGCAGAATACCCTGGCAGGAGCTGGGATCGATCCCACAATCCTCTGATCACTATGCAACTCGTTCTACCTCCTGCCTGTACACTCAGGTGGTCAATGGCATTTATTTAACATTTGAGAAAAACACCAATAACATTATTTTTAACATGGTACACTACCTTTGGGTGGGAATAGTTTTAAGGTGCAAAAATACTCCCTTCCTATGCATGAAAGGGTTTGTATAAAAAGGTCTGCTATAGTATAATTTTGTCAATCGTCCATTCATCCACCCCTTTTCTTCCACTTGTCCTGGGTCAGGTCGTGGGACAGCTGCCTAAGCAGAGAGGCCTGTCCTAGGTCTTCCTTTAGGTCTTCTTTCGATTGGACGTGCCCAGAAAACCTCACCAGCGAGGCGTCCAGGATGCATCCTAACTGGATGCCTGAGGCACCTCAACTGGCACTCTTGCTTGTATCATGATCTCATTCTTGTGGTCACTTAGAGCTCATGACCGTAGATTATGGTTAGCACATAGATGCACTTGTAAATCGACAGCTTTGCCTCCCAGGTTCAGCTCTCTTCACCACAACAAATGTTGCGAGTCCCCACATGCCAAAGACAGTGGCAAGTACGGGGTCAAAAGGTGAGCCACACTGGACTGGCTTGTGCGAGCAAAATCAGCCAGCCGACAGGAGCTGTGCTGCAGGTCAAAAAACTGTGGTCAGAAACAAGGGTCACACAAGGGTCAGGAGACTGACCCAACCTCTTTGCCCCACCCCTGGCTTGGAAAGATGGGATTGGAGGAGAACAGAGTGAAGACAAGCCCATCAGATCCAGAAGCCCTCTCGGGAACATTGGAGAGAAACAGAAGAATGCTGCAAAAGATGATGTAATGACCTGTGTTAAGAAGAATGCTGCATGTAGTGAAAATGACACCAAATGTTTTGTGTTGAGCTACAAAGTGTGTATCTGGTAAATGACCCCATGACCTTAAGCTGGCCCAGGAAGGGTATATAAGAACAGCTCTGAACAGCAGAGAGAGAGAGCTGGGGCAGGCGACAAGAAGAGACAGAGCAGATTTGGAGGGGTCATCCCCCGTCCAAACCTGGATGGGGGATGACAGAAGAGACTCTTGGGGGATTCCAAAAAGAGAGTTCTTGGGGAGATTCTGAGAAGACAAGAGCTAGTGTAAACTAACTCTTATTTAATCATTTTTAACTAATTCCTCCGTGGGGGATAGCAGTTGTTTTTCACTTTACCCATTTTTGTATGTTGATTTTGTAATAAACCTTTTTTGAAAAAGAAACATAATCCTGATTCTTTCAGGTTTTCTCTAAAGCTTCACGTTTGGAGCCCTGGCCATAAATTGCACAGAGGTAAGCATATCGATGATCGGTCTCTGAATTATCGGGACTTACTTTGCAGTTTATAATAGAATAATATAAAGAAACCTTAAGATAAGGGAAGTTTTAACTTCCCCCTCCTTGCGAGTAACGAGTTGTCTTAAGGGCGATAAAAGCAAAATATTCGAGGTTATTTTGGCTCTGATTGCAGGTTGAAAAAGTCTCTAATCAGCTGGAAGGTTGGATTAATAAATAAATTGATAAACTTATGATAGCCTGATCAACTAGCATAAATCATTTTATAGTTACCAACCTCCCACATAAGCTGTTAGAGGCGCAATTAATTCCGGGTAACCCAAACAATTGCTGAGAGGCTTGGCTTGCCTCCAGACTTCTCTCTAGTATCTTAACCAAAAGGTAACGAGTTTAAAAGAAGTGTAATACTCTGGGGCTGGCTATTCGTGCAAGTCATTTCACCTTTAAAATAAAAGACAAGATTCTAATTAGATGGTCCAATCCAGGATCTAGTACAATTATACTCGCCGACATCCCCCCGAACCCTGATGGATGCACCGTCTCATAAGTTCTAACGGAACTGGGTTTTAAAGGAACCGGTAAATGGGACGGGCACGCGACACAAACTGGTACAACGCCCACATCACTGCAGACGCAGCACCAATACACCTATCGATCTCACGCTCCATCTTTCCCTCACTCATGAACAAGACCCCAGAGGCAGGACCTCATCCCTGACCCGGAGAAGGCATTCTACCCTTTTCCAACTCAAGATCATAATCTCGGATTTGGAGAAGACACATAATTATGTACCTTCAAATAAATGATTCAAAACCTTTGTCAAATTTCCTAACCCATCACATGCAGGTGAACTTCAAAATCCTTCTTATTTTACTGATTTTGACAATTTCTACAATGTGTGATGGATACATCAGGATGAACAAAGAACATACCGAGATACTTTTGCAAAATCATTGAACCCTGCATTTCACAAAAACAGCACTTTCAAAAATGTCAAATCAAATGGATGTATTAAAGCAGTTTTCTCTGGTTTAAGCCCTTAAAAAATGACTTACCTGGCGAATGGGGTGGAGGCGTGCACATCAGCACTACGCCCTGGCCTTCACGCACAGAAACTTCACCGCGGGCTCTCGTACTGAAAGCACCAAGATCTACCAACAAATAAGCATGCAAAGAGAATATTTATTAGAGGTAGACTTAGTTTTTTAAATGCATTTCTGAGGAATCACATCCAGGATCTGACTCTCTGTTATCTTTGCAGGAGGCCTGCAGGATGATTTAATGAGGAATGTAAAGAAACAGCTATCCACGTTTCAGCTTCAGAGTAAATCTCCACCCAGTTGTTTAGGGATTCTGTTTGTGATCTGGCCAGCCGTATAACTAAACAAACACAAAAAGAAGCCGACTCTTTTCTTGTAAATTTGTTACAAACTGTTATTTTTCGATGTTTTTGCTTTTAATTTCTACTTAATGATTCATCTAAACGGGCTGCGCAGTGGAGCAGTGGTTAGAGCTGTTGCCTTGCAGCGAGAAGGTCCTGGGTTTGCTTCCCGGCCTGGGATCTTTCAGCATGGAGTTTGCATGTTCTCCCTGTGCATGCGTGGATTCTCTCCAGGTACTCCGGCTTCCTCCCACAGTCCAAAAACATGAGTGTTAGGTTAATTGGTCTGTCCAAATTGTCCTTAGGTGTGATTGTTCATCCTGTGTGTCTCTGTGTTGCCCTGCGATGAAGTGGCTCTCTGTCCAGGGTGTACCCCGCCTGATTGCCCTGCCCATTGACCGCTGGACCCCCACCCCCACCCCCACCCCCCGCGACCCCATGTGGACAAGCAGGTTCAGAAAATGGATGGATGGATTAATCTAAACTAAAGGTTCACAGTAGGTGATTTTCATGAAAAAGACCCTCGTCATGACAAATGGCAACAGCTGGTGTTGCAGCCAGCACGCTCATCTATTCACCACCCAAGGTTCACACATATTTTATGCAGTCCACTTTATGTATTTTAACAAAATGCACTGACTTGCAGAACATGACTCAGAAATACTGAGTCTGAATAAAAACAGCTCTTTAAAAAATCTGTGTACAAGACACATCAGATGCCTTCTATGCTTTTTTAATTTCTAAGAATAAACATGGTGAGGCTGCACAGTGGTGCAGTAATTAGGGTTGGGCTAGGTTGCCTTGCAGCAAGAAGGTCCACAGTTCAAATCCCAACCCAACCCCCCACACACACACTGAATTCACCACCATCCTTGAAACAGTGAGTGATCTATGTTTTGAAGAATTAGCTAGATACACGAATGGATGCATCTCGATAAATGCAAGACAACTGAGTAAAAGACTAATTCAAATCATTTGGAAAAATTACAAATGTGCTTCTGAAAACTGTCGTAGAATAAATGACTGCTTTTCAGACTACAGTATGCTATGTTGGAGTCAAGCAAACGTCCTCGATAATTGCTGATTTCTTCCTTGCAGTCCTAAGAACGTACATTTTTCAAGCAAAGCATGTGGCAAATAAATCTGTCATCAAAGAGAAATCAAGGCCACCTACATAAACCCACTCTATCAGTTGATTGTCATGTGAAAAGTCGAGCTCAGATGCATTTACCATGTCAAATGATTAAAAGCAATAAATGCCAGGTGGGTGTTTAGCGACTGACAGGAACAAAGATCCTTCATGTAGACATGAATACATTATTCCACTGGTTGAAATAGACCTCTTAACTAACCACTGAGTTGTTTTTGTACATCTCCATTCTACAACCGCATAAATATTTCAAATAATTTTAAATATGCATGATTATTAACACATCCATTTTATGTTTTTATAGTCCAGAGATTCACTGATAACATGTGCAGCAAGCGGGTGATCTATGTAAATCGCTTCTTTCAAGGTCAGCAAGTCACCCGTCAGTAGAAAATGACACAGAGAATGTCATGGCGATGTGTTTGTGTGGATCTTTCAATGCTCAGGTCAAAGCATCAGTTTAATTTCATTACTGCTGTTCTGCTCAGAGTGGCTCGATACCTGAGCTTCAGCCATGCTCACGTCTGCAGAGAGATGAGAACTCTTTGGGGAAATAGATCAGAGGCCCTGCTTTCTGCCTGCTGCCTTCAAAGTCGTGGCTAAAAAGCAGCCCGCGCGCGTGAGTTCGACGGCTCAGAATTTCAAAACAAAACACAGAAAAAATAAAAAGGATTCCACAGAAATATCTTTGAAGCAGTGAACATGACCACTGGATACAATATGGAGACCTGTGACCCAGCATGTACTCATGCAATTTAATTATCTTCTTTCACAGAACAGGATCATTCTCCATGTGCCTGACTCAACATCAGAGACCTCTGAACTAGAGGTTGGAGTAGAGCGCTGCTCAAAATATTTCTGGCTTGATGTGAATCCTTGAGATTCAATCAGGGAAGCTCAAATCTGTTTGCCCAAATATGAGTTAAGTGATCATGTTTTGTCTCTGTGTGTGTGTGTGTTAGCACAATATCTGATGAACCATCGGACAGATCTACAACGGTTGCATCATTGTCACTTTTACAGGCTGCAATGCATAATGTCAAAATCTTTTTGGCTGAAAGATGTCTTAGAAGGAGCATTGTTCTGTAGGTTATCATTACCGTGATCAACCTTTATTACTGACATTGAAGCGGGCTGGAAAATGGAATAATGAGGGTGTGTGTCTATGCTTATGATGTGTTGAACCAGCTGTTCTCATATAAAACCATTTTGCTGTGACACTTGCACTTTACTAATTTACATAGGAAAACCAGGTTGGATACAGCTCAGACCTTGTGGTACATCCCAAGCTGCCTTTATTCAATAACAAGATAAATGTGGTTTTAAATTTTAGGACCGCTTTAAAACGTGGCCATTAACTCCAAAAGTGAACCCCGTTTGTCTTTTTGTAAAATATCTCAAGATCAGCTAAATGGCATTAATGGCACTTTCAGAAAATAATAATAAGACATCCATCCTGTAACAACCCTGTGGGCAGTCTACCTCAAACACCTGGCTGATTGAGGAAAGGCAGAACACCTGAGGACCTGGAGTATGTGTCTCTGCTCTCCCCACAGGCGTGCTGCAATGTTTGTGTTCAGTTAGCATCTCTTTGTTTTATTCTTTGTTTGTTATGGCCCAACAAAATGAGCAGAGGTAATTGGGGGCTTGTCCGGGATTTGCACACGAGACCTCTTGCACACAAAGCAAGAATCATTCCCCATGACCAAGTTTTACCATGCCCCAATCCGCTGGTTGCTTGAGGTAGACTTCTCTGATTTCCTCAATCCACAATTGATTAACATTTGTGGTGAACTCCATTCAAGGTGAGTTTCCATAACTCATCCAATCTTAGCCAACATTTCTGTCAGTTTTACATATAAGCAATATTTTATGTAGTAGCTGAACACCAGCTGACGAAGGGGGCAGTGAACATCGAAACATGTCAGAAAAGGTAACAACAAACCCTTATCACTCTGTTTACAAGAGGAACTAAAGACAATGAAAATGGATAACCAACACATTAACAAAGCTGAACACAGCATTGTTTTTGGCAGCCGTTTTAGTCGTAGTCTTTTAGGAAAAAAATCTTTTAGTTTTTTAATTTTTTTTCCCCTGTCCTGTCTGGCTGTGAAGCAAACAGAATTAATGTCTGAACGCTGGTGACAAGCCCTACAGATTTACTCTCAGGAGTGACATCAAAGCTTCTGCTTTAATGTCACGCCTGATACTTCAAACTTTATTTATTTAAGGCATTGACAGAGGTGAAAGAGAAAGGAAGAAACAAAAGGAAGGGGGGTTCCACAAAAATAAACAATCAATGATGAACAAGAGTCTATTTCTAGACCTGCAGAAAGAGAAAAACAAACAAACAAAAAAGAAGGGTACACACAAGAATACAACTAGAGCAAGCTATCACTGCATCAACCTGATGAGGAAATATAAAATCAACATTGTTTTACTGAACAATCACACAGTAATAAATCGCAGTGCATTTAGTGCCAACCACAGCCTTAAGACGTGCTGAAAATGCCAAAGTCCATATTTATAAGAGCACCCAAGTTCATACTTATGAGAGCACCATGTGAGCACCTGTGTGCGTACACTCGCTTGTATATGTAAGATTTCTCTATAGGAGAGTCCAATAGAGAGTGTGAGGGTCCATAGATCTGCCCCCAAAGATGTGTAGGAGATGGAGGGAGCTCCAAGTCCCAGAGATCCAAGAGCTGCCCCAGAGCACAGGGACCCCAGAGAGACTGCAACCAGAAAAGACCCAGCCCCCTCTCGAGAGGCACAGAGGATTGCCGCGGGGGTCACAACCAGCCGCCGGCAGAGTCCCGGGAGGTATCAGCGGCAAGCCCACAGGCCCACCCGCAGGCCCGCCCGCAGCCTACCACCCACAAGCTGGCCGAGCCCGGAACCCAGCAACCTGGGACCCAGGGGTGACCAGCCCCGCCGGGGACCCAACAGAGCCCAGGGACTCAGATCCCACCAGGCAGCCACCGGGATTGATCAGGCAGACTCCAAAAATCTTACACCCCCTGACCCAGGAACCACGAACACTCAGGCAGACCAAGGTACCACACTCCACACCAAATGTGGCGGAGGGAGGGTAGATGAAGATGTGTAGTAGCACAAGAATTCCCAGGAGAGGGGGGGGGGGGGGGGGAAGGAGTCCAAGACCCCACCTGACATATACAGTCACACACCCACTCCCTCATGCTCACACATACACATACAACCTAAGACTTACAAAATGAACGCCAAACACCCACTCACACTCCCCATACACACCCTATTAACTCTGGTCCCAGTACTGCTGCACAAGGGCTACAACCATCACCAGTTCCCAGAGTTTTGTAGTGAACCTGGGTAGGCTCTGCCAATTAATGTAGCGTAATGGTTTAGGCTCTTTTATGAAAGAGGAACCATTCTACATATTAATTTGAGATATTAATTTCAATAAATTAATAACCAAATTTTATAGTTTTAAGAAGACTCAAAGGTGTTTTCATCGATAAACTGTCGATAATATCCGTGGGTCTGTGTTTCAGTTCAATGAAGAGACAAGTTTGAAAGTTAAAAGATTTAATTCTTCAAATTAAACTAATGATTTTGAAATGACAAGCATAGGAAACAACAATCAACATTGGCAACTTTGTTGAACAATCTTTAACAGTTGATATTTTAAACTTGCTCAAATAGACCTTGTGTTGAATGTGTGAAATTTAATATGAGGTGAGATGAATGCGTGTGTGCGTCTGATTTTGCTTCAGGAAGAAACAGGTGTCTGAGTGAAAAGTGATGGTTTGAATAAACTTAGGTTTCGTTGGAAAAGATGCATCAAACGCTATCTATTGTGTTCTGCCTCACCATACGAGGACCCTCGTTCAGATCCGGAACGTCAAAGGACGATGTTTCATCCAGGGCACCTCGGCTGGCAGAGAAGACGAAGGTGTCCGCCGATCCGGTCCAGAGATGCCCCCTGGTACATGGGATGATGAAGCGTTTGCAGATGCGCTTTCTTAAGTTTAATTTACTCAGAAAATCAAAGACTCTGGACGAGTCTGCGTTAGCTGTTGCAATTCAGCTATTCCTGTCTGGCTTGGCAGGAATAGCGTGAGGGGGGGGGGGAGAAAGGAGCCGTAGCCCCGTTCCTCGTTGGCGTTGTTCACAAGTCCTCCCTCTTTCGTTGTCAAACACCGAACTGAATCATGAACTGAAAACTTACCAAAAGCCTTTCTCTTCTCAAAGCAAAACTTGTGCATCAGAGCAAATGTGTTTTGGAGTTTACTGTGAGAGAGTGTGTGTGTGTGAGTGTTTGAGTGAGTGTTTGAGTGTGTGAAGGTCGTTACCAAACATCTTCAAACATTATTTAATTAAGCATTGATTCATTAGTTATTATGATTACCCAAAGCATAATAATCATTCATTTGATTAAAACACATTTTTAATGAGCAAAGTGATAATACTGATCATTTAACAACTTAAAATAAAGGAAAGGAAGTTTAAGACTTTGTTATGTTATGACTAGCTTTTCCATGAGAACACATCTTCTGGCACTGCAGGTGTTCATATGTTATGGTTTCTCCCAGACTCGCTGGCATTCAGGTCTTAATCTGTGGGTGAAAGTTCTCAGCGACCCAGCTTTGACCCAGCCGAGTCAAACGAAACCTTTGGCACAGAAAACCCATATTTCCTCACGTTACAGTTTGTCTCTTTCTGCTGGGGTGAAGATGAGCAGGCACCCCCGCCCAACGCTGAGCAAAGCATGCCACCACCCAAGACCCCAAAAAGACAGCCAGCTTCCCCTCCTAGCCTCCAGCCCCAGGAAGCCAAGCAACAACATAGGTGTGCTAAGACCCATAGCCTCCCTCCGCTTGCTCCAGTATAGTGTTAGTGCATGTTGATGAGGTGTATTGCATTGCGGTGGTGAGCGGGCAGTGCGGGCATCGACTGGCCTACGCCAGCTGATGAGACCACACAACCCCACTTCCCCCACAGCCCTCTGTCTCTAAGTGCAGTTTAAAATTAGAAGTGGGCACCGGTACTCGGGATGAGGCTGAAAAATCCCCTTGCCAAATGCCATTGAGTGTGCTCACTACCAAGGCCCTGTGTGTTTGTGTGGAATGTCGTTGGTGGAAGTGTTTAATGTGCAAATAAAATTGGGGGGGGGGGGTTCAGGCTGCCACAGGAATACGGAAACATTCTTTTTAGTTTTAGTAGGTTTTAGCAGACAAATATTTTTGTTTTTAGTTTTACAAAACAGATTATTAGTCTTTACCAAATAGATGTATTGGTCACATGTGTACCCTGAGCTACTGGAGTGAGTTTCATGCAGACATAATTTATTTTAGTGCTAAATGAGACTGGACAAAATCTCCGCTGCTCCAGATTTTGTTCAGTAAAATTATACATTTTAAAAAGTTTTACTGATAATCACTATAGTGTAAATGATTGATTTATTTGTTCCATCATTCAGTAGATTTTTCCAAAAGAAAATAGTGAATTTCTTTCACTAAGAAAATGGAGACTTGAGAGCGTAGACAGTATTCTATATAATATTTAAGTAAAAATAATAAAAACAGATTCTTTATTTAATCGAATATCTGAGTTATCAAACCTCCAACTTAGTGTACTTGAGTGTATAATACTGAAAGACACTCTCTCCCCTTTCTGGCAAAGGCCACCTACTTAAAAGCAATAATGTTTTTCCATAGAGCTGCAGTGCTGTGCATTATCACAAGCCTACAGAATTCATATAGATAACCAAGTTTTGCACTTGAGTATCAACAATGATGTACACTACCTAATCTGCAACCACAACAGGGTTTAAATGCTCATAAGCATGTAGGTGTGCTTAAACTGTTACTGGTGTAGAAAACAGGAACGTGACCCATGATTAGGAACCAGAGAGCAGTAGAAACAATCTTGACACACAGACTTTAAAACATTCATTTTAAACGTGTTCAGATAAAATGACATTTCTTTCATATATCTGTCCAAAAACATGACTTTTTCAGGAAACACATGGAAAAGAAACATGTTATTACAAATATCTTTTAAACTAGCCTCCTTGCTCGTATTTCTAATTGTTTGAAGTGATGCTCAGTCCCGCAGCAGGTCTCTTTTCAGTGCACAGATCTGTTGAGCAGCCTGCAGCTGGACCTGCAGACCTGGAGGCTGCAGCAATAGAAGCACTGTTACGTTTTAGCTTATGTAAAAAAATGCAGAAATTTACATTTTGAGCATAATTTTCATCCAGTTTTGTCTCGTCAATGAAAACTTCTGCACTCTTTGTCATGTTTTAGTAACCAAAGAGCTATTTTTAGCTTGTTAGCATCTTGTTTTCTTTATGGGAAAAAGGGGTGTGTTATGGTTCCACTCCGACCACCCTGGACAGCCCGCTTCCAGTACCACATGCCTTTGCTCTTCCTGTCCAGCACCATGGACAGACTCTTCCTGCTCACCTTGTTCCAGCACCATGGACAGTGCTGTAACCAGCTTCTGCCTTGTTCCTCCTTCCACCAAGGGGCGGATTTAGGAGTGAAGAAGATCCAGGGCTTAACACACGCGCGCACACCCACGCACGCGCACGCACACGTGACACGCACTAGTCAACATCATATATATTTGTCTTGTACCACATAATTTTTAATCTGAAGCTACATATTCAGCATATTCAGGGCAGAGTATTGTTCCTGTTAGTGTTTAGTGTGAGATGATAGTAAATGTTCCCTTTCTTTCTCCATCAACTTTACCTGATAGTAAGCTAACTTTAGGCAAACCAGCAGCACAACAAATATTTTCAAATAAGACTCACAAACCTGAGTCAACACCAGTCTCATCAAAGCTGAGGTTCTGTCATGGTACTTTTTGTCTAAAAAGCGTCCTTATGTCCATCTTCACTCATGCGTTTCAGGCAGAGAGTGTAGAAGAAAACAGCTGCTGAAGGGCTTCTTCTTCAGTGGTGGAGGCTCAGGCAGGCTGTATACAAACTACTGCCAGCTGCGCCCTCTCTGTTGGACTTTGGTACTGCATGTTACTTCCGCGATTTAGATCCGGGGTCTTATCATGAAAGATCCGGGGCGTCAGCCCAAGTAGTCGGGCCTAACGCCGCCCCTGCTTCCACCTACTGCTGATTGTACAGCTGATCGTCATCAGTGATTAGCAGAGGAGTCCTCAAAAGGCTAAGAAGACCAGACCTGCATGGGATTCAGTGGAACTCCGAGATCCCCAGATCGTTTTGATCGAGCATTTCTGGAGCTAGTGAGCTTAATCTGTCACGAGACTGATTAATATAATTCATTGTTTATGTAGAAGTCTTGAGTCCAAAATCGCCATGCTACAGAGCTGGATTGATACAATCTGGACTTTTACTAACAGCCCCTGTTTGCCCTTAGAGCAAGTTATGTGTAGAGGAGTGTTTGGAACTCTCCCTCATTGCTTGACTTTAAGAGGGTTAATGCCCAACAAGGGATTTTAGGTATTTACCCTGTTTTTTTTTTTTTTTGTTGTCCATTGATTTCTGGGGTCACTGCAGATGCAGCAGGTTTTTGTTAAGTCTGGTAACTGTTGAATAAGGGATTTCCCTAATAAAACAGTTTTTTTTGGTTAAACCCTACACCTGCTTCTCTTGTTACATGATCTCCTTCATCTTACCAACTCCAGGACGGAACAGGGTGTCAGTGAAATAATTTAGTCATTGTCATCATTGATGTAAATAACACTGCTGATCACCAGACCATGTCTGCTGGTTAAGAAAATATTTCATGAAGCACATTTTAGATTTCAGCGAAAAAGGTCTATTGGTTTTACATCACCACAGCTAATCAACCTTAGTAAAAAAAAAAAAAAAGAAGCTCTAACTCAATTTCTTTTATACATAATTAAAAATAAGAAGGTGGTTTCTGTTTTCAGTTATTCTGCCAGAATCTACTATTTACTGTTGTATCTAGTCCAGGTAAAGAAATCTGCACCTGTGTAAGTGAATAAAAGTGAGCAGCATTGACAGGAAAAGAGAAGAAAAAGTTAGACTGCGTGCTGAGTGATAAATACCCACCATTTGATATGTGGAACGAGGGGAGGAAGGCCCTGCATTCAAATGTGTGCTGCAGGGCACCTTTGTGTTTCTGTGGAACCTTTTGATGAGTCGCATAAAAAAAGGGTAGATTATACCACATTGATGCTGCTGAATATTTGTACAGCATGCTCGCTAACTCCTCCGTGAGAGCGGGGGTGGGGGTGGGGGGTTGCATACGTTCCGCTGCTGTTTCTCACCAGTATCAGCTGATGGAGGGCTCTAGTTTTGTTGCGCCGTTTGCGTCAGCGGTCAGGGTAGGCTCGGGGAGGGGGGCGGGGCATGACTCTTAGCCTGGAGGGTGGCCAAGCAAAGCCTGGTGGGCCACCAGGCTTATAAAGCACTGGGGGAAACCCTGTATGTATGTATGTATGTATGTGTGTATGTATGTATGTATGTATGTATGTATGTATGTATGTATGTGTGTATGTATGTATGTATAAAAGTTAAAGTTAAAGAGCAAGTCAACCCCTACCAGTTTCTAACTCCACTCTCACTTCATGTTTGAAAAATGCAACAAATGCTGTTGCCTGGCAGACCGAGAGGGCGGAGCTGCTAACAAATACACACACACAGGCTCACAACAGCATTGTGACATCATAATGTACCAGATGACATCATAGCATACCTCTTAGCCAATAGCTGTGGCAGATTTAAATTAGAATACAGTGCAGAGTTTTTACCTGACAACAGCACAACACTGCCAGTTTTAGGCAGAATATTTAAATTTTAACTAAGATGCACTGAAGTGCCAAATTATTGACGACACATGTCTACAGCACGATTAGACACTCGTTTATTTAGTTTATCAGCAAAAAAAAGTTTATTTGGGGGTGACTTGCTCTTTAAAGTCCCATTAGTTGTCTCACACACACTGATGTGTGTGCAAAATCTGTTCTCTGCATTTGACCCATCCCCTCGGGGAGCGGTGAGCTGCAAACACAGCTCGGGAACCATTTGGTGGTACGTGTGTGTGTGTGTGTGTGTGTGTGTGTGTGTGTGTGTGTGTGTGTGTGTGTGTGTGTGTGTGTGTGTGTGTGTGTGTGTGTGTGTGTGTGTGTGTGTGTGTGTGTGTGTGTGTGTGTGTGTGTGTGTGTGTGTGTGTGTGTGTGTATTTACAATAGTTGGCACCCATTCAGTCCACACTCAGTCCACACCCATACCCAGCTGCAGTTTTTACCCAACAGTATATTCTCCATAAAATGAGGAAAGCATTATCTGAACAGTTTTTAAAATGGAAATTATGAAACAATCTTAGGAAGCAGGCTGAGGTAGCAAACTCAAGGTGCAATATTAAAAGTGCAAAACATAAAAAAATGTATAATCTTTCAGTTAAGTCCCTTTCAGTTTTTCTGAATGAACTTTGACTCCTGCACACAGCATACATAGAAGAACTGACGCCGCACCAACTGCTACTGCCTACGTTTGGCCGCATTTGCAGTTTTTTTTTATATAAACTCTACGGTTAACAGAATGTTTTAGCTAGGCTTTAGCTCCGGAAAAGCTCCGTGGAGATCTGGAGCTAGAATGGCGAAAGAACGCGTTCATAAACCTGTTCACGCATGCCAGGATGAATGCACTCACTTTTATGTTCGTCAGGCAAAATACGAATGAGTTTAGTTCACGTTCACGAAAAAAAAAAACGAACAAATTCACGAACGATCGTTCAATGAACGCGTTCGGGCACAACACTGCATATCAAGACATTTTTACTTACATTATAATAGTCCTACGGTCGATACAAATATGTTTATGAAGTTTTTAGCATAAAATCCTTCTGACATGAAGCCTTTTCTGCAGTTTTATTCTTGACTATTTCAGTACCTTCCAGAATGAGTCGTTTCAGGGTTCTGTAACTTTTACTTATTCACTGTAACTGACAACTAAAGTCTTCAATTGCATTTTTTAATTGAGAGGGCTTGGAAGCGAGCTTGCACACCTTCAGAGTATCACGGCTAAAGTTCATTTTCATCTGTGTGTGTCACACATCACATTCAATTCAATTCAAGTTTACTTCTATAGCACCAAATCACGACAAGAGTCATCTCAAGGCACTTCACAAAGTAAACATTCCAATAAAGTTCAGTTCATTAAGCCAGCCAGTAAAAAGTTTCCTATATAAGGTACCCAGCAAAATACATCAAGTCACTGACTAGTGTCAGTGACTTTACAGCAATCCTCATACTAAGCAAGCATTTAGCGACAGTGGAGAGGAAAACTCTCTTTTAACAGGAAGAAACCTTCAGAGCATCCTGGCTCAGTATAAGCAGCCATCCACCACGACTCACTGGGGATCGAGAAGACAGCATGATAAGGAAGCAGACAATCCATGAATCAGGAAATCGTTTTAGGATGATGAGATAATAAACTGGAGCTGGCCACGCCCATCATTACCCAGATTTGCTACTATAGGATGAGAAGCTCTGACATCCAGGAGCAGTAGCTCTCTCTTACATGTGAGATGTGGTTCTATGGTATGTTTGCTATTCATGATGCCACAAATGAAGACTTTTTGAAATTGTCCTCAATTTCCAGGAGTCCTAAATTCCTAAAGGCAATAGAGACCCACATGGCAGCATACAAATTATGAAGAATTTTGCATAATATGTCCCCTTGGTAAATCTGTTCACGTTTATTTTTTTAGAACATATATTTACAAATTTCTCAATGTATTCAGCTTGATTGTTCAAGGCATAATGTAATCAAATCCAATTGTTCTTCCAGCTATGAAAATTCAACCTATAATGTATTTTGATAATCCGGGACACTGCTGCTGTTGGAATCTTTTCACCTCAGCTCTTTGCCACTACTAATTCCTCACAAACAAAGTGAAGGACACTCAGCTGAGACGTGGAAATAGACGAAGTTTTATCTTGAGTATCACTTCTGGTGAAGCCAGTGCTGCTCATTATCCCTGAGACAAGAAAAAAGTGCATGCATCCAGATGACTGACAACTCAAACAATTGATCAAACTGTTGAACATGCAGTCCACCAACCTACAGAAACACAACGCTTTTCTGCATTCAACCCACCTTTCGATGTTTTACACACGTGCTACCGAGGAAAACCGATGACATCTCGGAGCCAAATGAGCCCTAGGATGTACTCCACACATTCTCAGCTTTGCAGAGCTGTGTGTCTCGTCATATCAGCATTAATGGAGTAATGATGACCTGAATAAACAACGCCAGAAGGCTGTAATGGCTCGATGTTAAAATAAATTATATATATATATATATATATATATATATATATATATATATATATATATGCTTTCTGTCACTTACATATGCTTATGAATCCAACAAATAGTTTATTTCTTCAATTGAATCATTGTTACTTTAACTGTCTGGTTTTATTTGCTTTGTTTACACAAAGAAAATTTCTCCCATTGGCTCTTGTTGCTGTTTATTGTAGATTACGGCACACAGTTTTGACAGGTAAGAGGTGGGATTTGTTGCTGACTCAGCTCTACAATTGAGTCACAGGTTTAATCAGTGAGTGATACTTTAGGGCTGAGGTTTCAGACCACCGGGCCCCAGAATATTTTTCTCTGCAGCGCACAACAAAACTGATGTAATAATAAGGGAAAAACAATTAGAATAATTACCAGCAACTCAATTTTGAGCAATTACAGGTAATTTTACAGCGACAGTTTGAACATAAATAGGCTGCTTGTGCTGCATCTTTCCACATTACTCCCATTACTGACTCCAACAGCAGGATACTGAGTGACCCGTCTCCCAGAAAAGGACCTGCCTGCTTGAGAATCCAAGTCTTTTAAAGGTGACTCGGCGTCATGTTCTCAATCAGATTTTATTATAAAGCGCTTTTCAAACAAAGTGCTACTCAAAGTGCTTTACAAAATGACCCCAGATTCCCATAACAGGTTAAAAACATTAACAAACATATGCAAGCACACACACACACACACACACACACACACACACACACACACACACACACACAAGTAAACATTATATTTGGCTGATCTGTTCTGTGTCCCGCTGGTCCCCAGCCCCTTCCTGTTCTCACTCCAGGTTCTCCTCTTGTGTCTCGTTATCATCCCCAGCTTTCTCTAGGCTTCCCTCAGGTTTCCTTCTAGTCTCTCCCTGGTAATTCCTATTTTTATATTAGTCCTCCTCATCCCTCTAGTTATTAGCTGTTTATATTTGCCCTTAGTCTTTAGGTTTAGTTACTCCGTGTTTTATAGGTTAATGTTTATCTTCCCTCCAGCTCAGTTCTTTTCCCCCATGTAGCTTATTGAATGCACCTGCCTTCCTTCCAGTATCTCACTCCTCACACCTGTCACCTGTTCCCCTGATTACCTTCCTCTATGTTTAAAAGCCCTGTCTTGTCCCTCAGTGTTTGTTGGTTCATTGTTGTTGTCAGTGTGTTTTGTTTCCCCTGTGTAAACCTGAAACTCCTGCTCAGTTAGTGACCTTCTGAATCTTTCGTTTGTTCCTGATACCTGGCCTGGCTTCCTGTCCGTGATTTTTGGATTATTTCCCAAATAAAGGATTCTACCTTTCTTTTTTTTTCCAATTCCACCTGACTCATGTCGTCTGGTGCTCTGCATCTTGGGTCCAACTACTCCTGCTCCGAACCTGACACTCGGGTGATGTTGATGGGTGACAACAGGTCACGTTGAATTTATTACACTGAATTTTTATTGTGGGAAATTATGTATTTGAAATGTTTAAACTTAAAGGTGTGGCTCACTGAAAAGACATTTTAATTATTATGGGCTCGACACACGAGAGGCGATAAACGACCGCGATCAGCAAAATTTGTTGCTGTCGCTTTTGTTACCTGACACACGGGAGGCGATCCGCGGCAGCGGCCAGCGGCAAAGCAGTCTACATGTTCTGTTCCATGGCGAAATCGAAACTTCCGTTGTTTTGCTTGGCTGTGTCAGGTTGGAGGGAATTAAGGTTATTTAAGCGGTTCAGGGTTAATAAAGTGGTAGATATGATGTTTCACAAGGTGCTGCTAGAGTTATGTGAAATCTTACTTCTGATTTTACTTAATAAAACATAATAATAATCAACTTATCCTTCATGTTTGCTCGGAGATGTACGGAGCATCCTGTCCGCTCATTGGTCAGTGAATGAAACCTCCGTTGATTGGTCCTCGTCCGAGCGACAGCGATGAAAAGTTGAAAATGTTTCAACTTTCTGGAATCGCGTCGCTGGGTCGCCTGTGCACGACACGTGCACGAGCGCAAAATTTCACATGCACGTTTTTCGCGTTTCGCTTGGTAGGAGGGAAACCCGCGATTATCGCTTTGTCACGCATGTCTCATTGAAAATGAATGGAGGAGAGGCGATGTCGCCTCCCGTATGTCGAGCCCATTAGAATTGAATATAATCAGTCACTCTGAGTTTTTCATGCAGGCTGAACATGAAAATAGTCTCCTACACATCTCCCGCATTAGCTCCTGAAAAGAAATAGACAGAGAAACTCTAGGATTAGAAAAGCCTGACAGATCTATATCACACTATCACTTCACATTCATGGATCAAGACGAGGAAGACTGTTAGTTTAGCATCCAGGAAAAAGCAGACAACGTCTCACCTAATAGAAGCCAATCGTTAGCATTTGTAACACCACCACACAACAGAACTCCTCCAGGTTTGGGTTATTTGTGGAGATAAAACATCAACATTGCAGAGCAAACAGAGTCAGTGGTAGAATTACGTTGCTAGCCAATCAAAGGAGCAAATCCTGCCATCTGAAGCTCAGCTGTGATGGTTCTCACTTCTAGTTCCCGAAACCGTTGCACTGGTGCTTTTTTCCCCTCAGAGTATGAGGTAAAGGGCCTTCATTCCTACTAGAGACCACTGCAAATGTAGTGATTAAATGAGTGAACCACGTTTTTATGGTACATCAGCAACGTTTTCATCAGTTAAAATTCAACAGCAGAATTGCAGCAACAACAATTTAACAGCACATATGTTGATTACTTTGGCTTGGATCACCAGGAGCTCACCTCATTTGCTGTTAAATTAGTGATGCACATGTAAATGTTGCTGGTAAAATTTGTATGTAGAAAATTTTGTTGTTGAATTTTAGGCCCTGTCCACACGTAGCCGGGATCTGCCAAAAAGTAGATATTTTTCTACGTTTTGGCCTGTCATCCACACGAAAACGGAGTTTTTTCACACGAAAACGGATCTTTTTAAAAACTCCGGCCAAAGTGAAGATCTGCGTTTTCTCCGGTTTGGGTGTCTGCGTGTGGACGGACAAAACCGGAGTTTTAAGGTCCGCAACGTTACTTTCCACGACAAAAAAAATGCTGACATCACGTGTGCGACCTGTGTTTACACTAGCCGGCATCATGGAAGCCCTCAGAGCTGCGCTCTGTCACTACCCGATCCATCAATTGTCCAAGCGCTTTTTGCTTGTTTGTTTTTGCAAGAGGAATTACTGCTCCTTGCGGAAGACCACAGATGAAGGACGAGGTTAAGAACGGGGGAAGTACTGCCGCCTACAGGTCTGGCATGTCCTTAACAACGTATTCATCTGGGTACGTGTGGACAGAGTTTTGTTTCAAAACGCGGTGGTGTGGATGCAAGTTTCTGGAGGGGCGGATATTCGTTTTTAAAAAACCCCGGCTACGTGTGGACTAGGCCTTAGAAAAAAAAACTCCTGCAGTTGACTTTTTACTGATACAACTTTGCTAGTATAAGGTAAGAATTCAAATACATAGTTTCACAGAAAAAGAAAAAAAATCAGTGTCATGAATTCAATGTCTAAAAAAGTCATATTCTGGTGAGACTGTATTTCTTCCATACGTCCAGTGTGGATCACCAGCAACACTATATACCAGCTGACATGGCCTATATCTTTGCATAGATTGCTGTTTAAGATAGAATAGAAATACTCCTACTTTAGCCTGCAACCCACTTTCTGACCAAACCCATCAGTACATGGGTTGCTTTCTATTTACACTTTCTTTTTTGTTGATGACCAAAAATGTGGCTTCGTACACTTTAGGTAAAATTCAGAATTTTTAGAATTTGATAAATTTTAATATATCAAACCGATGAACTGAAAGAGGATCGACATCCCGTTTCCAATAACGTTACCTTAACTCATTTACAACATTACACCACTAACGCTGTCTCAAGCTGCACCCTCCCAACATTCATCCATCAGATGTCAAATGGCTTCTTGCAGAAGGCTACAAACTGAGTAGCAACTAGAATTCAATTTGGCTGTCAGAAATACAAGTACTGTAAGCTAAAGTTATTGATTACAATAGACACCTCAGCACTTTCAATAGGAGGTCAAACAGAAATGCCACCGTAGTCTGTGGGATATTTAAAATATAAAATCAACTTTCATTTTCAAAAGACAAATTATCAGCTAAAAAAGTTTAATAAAACATGCCTGAGGTTCATGGGTGAAGAGTGAAAATGTGAGGTTAAACTTTTTCATCAAAACCCATTAAAAATGATAACATGTTGAGAGTAATGATACAACTTATAAAATGACTAAGCCTAATAAGTCATTTCAGAGGTGAGAATGGTTTACTTTAGAGTCTGTTTGCATTTTCTCTGAATGTCACTCAAGAACTATTGCAAATAATAAGTGTGGGGTAACTACGTTCTAGGAGTGTAACAATACATTGGTCTACATTCACATATCAGTTGTATGGTTATTGATCCAAAATGCAACAATTGATAGAATAGCTCCTTATGAAATGCACTTTTATTTTGAAAATTACTGTATTACACTGAATTTTAATTCTGTGATTTTTTTTTTCACAAAATTACTTGGAAGTTCTGCCGGCACACCTTTTCCCACCTTTTGAATTGTGTGTGCTGAAACTGAATTTCATTTCTCTGTATGTCCTGCACATGTGGAGAATATGACAATATATGACTCTTGACTCTTTTCTTGTACATCCCCAAACTTGTTAAAATCAATCAGTGGAGCCTAAATTAAATCAAGTTATGTTGTGACTGATTTTGAGACCTCAGCAAACATTAAATCACTATAAACTTTACTGATATATCATAATGTGGTCAAACCCTACTACCCCTACACAAGTTCAAAAATAATAAAATAGTCAATCACCAAAAATCCCCTGGAAGATGGCTGTCATGAGAAAAAAAATCTATAAATTATATTTAAAAATAAGCTTAGATATTACCATGGTGAGTAGTACAACCTTGAGCCAATAAACAGTAGATTAAAACTAGCTACCCGTTCTATTGCTAATAAACGAGCGTCCAAATGTTAAACTGCTCATTTTTATACAAGCTGCATTTTTCACAAGCTCAGTAAAAAAAAAAAAAAAAAAAATACAAATGTGATCCTTGACCAAAGTGAGGAGGAGGAAATTATTTGGACGGATGAAGGTACAAGCTGAAATGGAGCTCGTGTTGCTCGTGAAGTAGCAGCACTTTTCTAAAGCTCGTATCTGCGCTTCACCATCTGGGGATTTCAGCCTGCCAGTACAATCTGTCTTATACTTAAATTGGGACCAGTTCATTCATTTACTATACCCTCTTTATCCTGCTCGTAGCCAACGCAGGGACTCATATTCACACACACACACACACACACACACACACACACACACACACACACACACACACACACACACACACACACACACACACACACACACACACAAATAGGGTAAAAATGGCCAATTAAGCCAATATACTATGCACACTTTTTTGGACTGCAGAAGGCAGCCAGACTTCCCAAAGAAAACCCAAAAGATTTGAGCTGGGGACCTCTTTTCTATGAACTAGTATAGCATCGTGCCAATTTTGGGATGAATAGAAACTTTGTATAAAATTCTAATAAAATATCAGAAAACATTTTGATACTTCTATAAAAAACAACTTTATTCTCATTTCCAATCTATCATAATTTTAGCCTAATTGAACAATTCAGTGTGTCAACATTAAAAACGTTAGCCTCAGAACAACCTAGAAGACTGTGTACCTGTCTTCTCACTACAGTTCAATGACTGGGAAGCAAGTTCCCTGTGGACACACCAATGAGGCAGTTATGGTCATTGCAGTACACAACAAAGCTTTATTTTTTTCTCCGAGCAGAGTACCCTTGGTCTTTCTATGCTGCTGTAGTTAGTGATGATGCTTTGGAGGTAGGCCAGGGGTTTGGTGGTGGTGGTGGTGGGGGGGTGGGGGTGGGGGTGGGGGTGCTTTTTACCCTCATTTACCACTGAGACACATCATTTAAGGGCACACACCCTGTTAGCAGTGTAGCACTACTATCTCAGACAGAGCCTTTGGGAATGCATCCAGCAACAAGACCTTACTGTAAATGGCATTGGGATTATTTATCCCTGGAACCAAACAGGTGAAGTTTGGTGTGACAAAAAGAGTTTGGGATAATTCTTATTTAAAGGTGCAATTTGTAAGAATTCTACTGTAAATGAATCAAAACAATCTAATGTCTCAATTATGTTGAACAGAAGGTTACTTTGAAGCAGAGTTCCTTCTCGGCTGGCTGGGGCGGTTGTCAGTATTTCTCCTTTCAAATAAAATGAAAGCAGAACACTGTTACTGTTCACACTTAGAATTTTTGAAGTTGCAGAATCCGCAGCGAGCTAACACAGCATTGCAGGCATTTGTAATTCGACATCGGCAAGCAAAAAGCTCCAGAGTTGTTTAAAGAACCAAAGCCAGTAAACTAGCCAGAACCCAGAAGTTATTTTTGTACCCCAAGGAGCTACAGCATCTTTTTGTTTTCCTCGAATATTGGGTGAAGGACCCTAGAAGCTAACGCTGAGTTAACAATGCTAACGGTGAATCAAAAGCAAATAGTTTGCTTTAAAACAATCTTAAGCTACTTTTTTCAGTTACCAACTACTCAATATTACAGTGAAAATATGGGTGGAGTGAATAAGGAGTCAATTGTGGCGTTTTACTTCCTTTAATGAGTCATTCAGAACTATGACAGCAAGCTAACAGCAAGGCGGAAAACAACTGCACTTTCTGTAACGCCAGTGAAATATTACCGTAATAAGTGTAGTAAGTGTTCACTACCATAGTACACCTGAGTGTACCACTGCCTCTTTCAGAAGTGTTTTCCTAACAGGAAGTGTGGATGAAATACGTCTCCACCCATGCCCTGACTCTCACTTTAATGTATTTCAGATTTTATGTTGGTATTGATAAAGAAGAATGTACTTACATGCAAACTGTAGCAGAGCATCTCGACTCAAGATTGTTCCATAGCTGTTCTCTGCTTGGCATTGATACCTCCCATAGTCAATGGTCTCACTTGCATTTTCAATGATTAGGTCTCCGTCAATAAAGCTGTAGCGGTAGTCTGTCTTTGAATCTACTTCAGTCCCATTAACGTACCAACTGTAAAAAAAAAGTGATAAAAGTTTTTTAATGTGTTTCTGGTGGATAGCAGACAAAGCAGAAACGGGTGAATAAATGTCACACCTGTATGTAGGTGGTGGGTTACCCCGTGCCTCACAGTGAAGCATCACTTTCTTTTCATCGGAATTCAAAGAAAAAATAACATCATCTGGCTCGTGGATAAAAACAGGTCCAAACTCTTCTGTTTCTGTAGGGGAGAGAAAAAAACTAGGATACTTTCGAGATTCACAACAGGAGAGCCACTCAGCTTTACAGTCCAATCACCTTAAAATTATCATGAGGAAGAAAGATGTACAGCATCATACTGTGTTTCAGTTATAAACAACTAAATGGCAATCTGATGCAGGCAACATATGCTTTTCGGAATATGAGAAAGGCACAAGGGATTACCACTAGAAAGTAGAGCCAAATGTGAGAAGGCAAATTATTAAGTGTGAAGAGAACCTCTGAGAGCTGAGAGGTAATCCTGTTGAAAATGATTCATAGACCTAAAAAAAAAAAGAATGCTAAAACACCACACTTCAGGGTTCAATTAAGCTCCCACCAAATTACATTTACACCTTTGGACCCACTGTGGTTTGCCTAAAAGACTAAGTGACTCGAGCGAGATAAGTGAGATTCTAACATTGCAGTAATACGTTTTGGCCAGGTTTGGGAGTCGGTGCATGAGTGCATATCTACTATCCCTCTGTTTTACTTCTCCCTTTGGCCTGGTTTCACATTTCAGATTACAAAACTTAAAAAAAAACTAAAATACTGATGAAGGGATGTCATTAGAACACTAATATTTTTCTCGGTTTCTAATGTTGAACGTAATATTTTTAAAAAATAAACAGAAATAACAATGAAATAAAAAGTTTAGTATGTAACAGTCCATTGCTTTGAACATCTTAGGTGTGTTCTTGCTGTGCGTTATTTCTAATTCCATGTTGTCGTTCTTTTTTAAAACACAGAAACGGTTTTGTTACCTGTTATTGACGCTACAGTTTCGCCGACGGCTGCCGGCTTCTTCAGGCTGACGCTGATGGTGGCGCGTCCCTTCCTTCTCCGTTTATCTGCAGGTGTAAATGTAATTTGGTGGGAGCTTTATCTGCGGGATAAACGGAGAAGGAAGTGACGCGCCACCATCAGCGTCAGCCTGAAGAAGCCGGCAGCCGTCAGCGAAACTGTAGCGTCAATAACAGGTAACAAAACCGTTTCTGTGTTTTAAAAAAGAACGACAACATGGAGTCCATTGCTTATTCATTTTAGAGAGGTTTGTCCATTAATTGGAAGGTTGCAGGTTTGATCCCAGCTCACACCAGAGAATGCTGCTGTTGCGTCCTTGGGAAAGACACTTAACCCAACTTGCCTGATGGTGGTGGTGAGAGGAACTGGTGGCGCCTGTGTTCAGCACACTGACAAAGCCTCACCTTTGTCAGGGTGCCCCAGGGCAGCTGTGGCTACATTGTAGTTCATCCCCACCAGCGTGTGAATGTGTGTGTGAATGGGTGAAGGACTGATTGCATTGTGAAGCGCCTTGGGGGTTGTAGAACCCTAAGAAGGTGCTATACAAATATGCAGTGGAATACATTTTTTTAAATTATGACCAATGATATGTGAATATTCCATATAAATATGAAATATCAATCTGACTGATCTTTAAATGTTTAATCAGAATATTCTAGGGTTCTTTGCTTCTTTAGGGACCATAAACACAATTCGTATTAATTCAGACAGAGTCAGTATATAGTTTGTAGAATGAATTCAATTATTTTCCCTAAACTAACTATTTATACAGACAAGATGTGAATAATGAGATGTGGTGTGATGGATCTGGAGTGATTTAATGTGATGTGTGAAATGTAATGGAAGCTAGATTTTTTAGCAACCATTCTTTGTATCTGAGAGAAATTGTGAAATCTGGGTGTAAAAGAATTTGGTGTTTGTTATAAACTAGAGGGTTGTTTAATTAAAAACTTCATCAGACGCCAGTATGCAGGCTTACGATACCCTGGTACGAGTTGCTCCCCGGCAGTCCGGAGGGTTGCGGTAAGAGTGGTGAGGTCACCGGACGTCAGGGGGGCAAAAGGGCTTAGGCAGCCTTGGAGGTCCTGGCTCGTGTGAAGAAGCTTCTTGGACTATGAGATTTTGGCCCCCCCGAGTTGCTCAATGGAGTCTGTTGAGTTCAGGAGGTGTTCCCCTGAAATGGCTTGACCTTAGGTTCCTTCACTTCAACTGCACTGAAACGTGGAATTCAGAGCGCGGGTCCAAATTATCCAAAGGGAAGTTGAATCATAAAACCACTCCAAATTAGTTTTACTCTTAATGCGAAAACTCGACCGGACCAAACTACTTCAGGTTTTACGTAGAAGGTCAAAACAAAACAAATTGAGTTGCCGCTGAGTTCTACTGTACTTTTTGGGAGCGCTAATGACTTGGGAACTTTGAGAGCGACGTCGTTGCTAGGCGAGATGGAAAAGCCTTGCGGGATTTGCTTTAGGCGTCTTTGTTCTTTGCTCTGCCGTCACGAGGTTTGAACTCTGGCCTTTATAACCTTTCTTGGTCACGCCCACATGTATTTCACTCATTAACCACTGGATGACACTATGGCTCTTTCAAATAACTCAATTTTTCTAACAGTGAATAGTTCATATCACAATTTACCAAACTTATCCAGATGAGGCATCAAAAGTATTACTTAAAACAGGAAAGAACTAAATTTATGTCTCAAAACTGGACAGTTTTACCGTTAGCATGAATTTTAGCTGGAGAAACAAAAATGGCAGATGTTTAACATGAAAGAGGAACACAAACAAGCATTTAGGTTTATAACTGATAAGAGCTTAAACATTTACTTTGAACACCTCAATTGTTTTAATGGTAAACAACCTAAAACACCTTCTTTGATTGTAGATAAACAGAAACACAAGGTTTTATAAGGACTCAAGTCTTAAAGCTTCCAGAACGAAAACCTCAGAAGTTTTACGACTACGCCCATCTTGAGTAACCCCGGCTTTCCACAAAAGCCGTCAGCAGCACGTTACTGCAGCAGTACGTCATAGCTGCTAATAGGAACCACTGTGGTCAACAGAACCTTTTCCACTGGAGCCGTCAGCAGCGCGAGTCAGCCGCGTCTCAGGAGCAGCACTATTACAGAACAAGTGTTTCAATAAAATCAGAACATTAATATTTAAGTGCATGGATTAATACATCTGAACTCATGCAGTAGGAACTAGGAAATATGAAATGCTAGAACCAGACACAACTTTATATATTTTTATTTTATTTTAATTTGATTCAACTGATTTCTTTCTTAACGTTCTTGGCATTTTGCACCACACAAAGTTAAACAAAACAATGTGGATTGAGGTGTGTGCGTGTCTGAGAGAGATAGAGAGGGTGAGAGGGAGAGAGAGGGAGTAAAAAAAAAAAAACCAGACCGGAGCGGAGGTGACTGATGCAGCACGTCAGCTCTGTCTTGTCAAATGCACCAGTTAAGTTACGAAAAAAGTAACTTTAAATATTCAACCGAAAAAGAGGCCAGCTGAAGAAAACCTAGGGAAAACTGAAGAAACGTGAGCAACAGTGAAGCAATCACAGCGAGATTGTTACTGTCTGTGTGTGTGCGTGGATGAGCCAGACGGACTGCGCTCCCGGCCGGCTAGAGAGTTTTGTGTGTAGGGAGGGGCGGGCGCTCTATGTGACTGGCCAATCACAGAGTGTGAAGACAGTCAGTTACCCAATGAGGATTTTCCTTCAGCACGATTACAGATATTTACGAATTTTACTCGTTTCATGCTGTACTCGTCAAAAATACCGCATACTCGTCTGAAACGAGTATCCGGCTCATCCCTAGTATTTATCGTTAAGTGATTTACTTATCTACTGCAGTAAAATCGGTAGGGACATTGTTAACCATTCAAATCTAATATATACTGCCCTGCCAGTAATCAGATGTCCTGCAGGAATAATAAGCTGGCCAAAGGAAGGAATACAGACCACAGATGTTAAGACAGACGTTCCTAACTACGCATGGAGGGTTCCATCACAAGTTCTGAGACTGTACACTAGCCGTAAGAAAGGAGGCTATGAGCTAGTGAGAAACTCCACCACATAACTGCAGGGGGTAAGATGCTGGCAGGGAAAGTGTACACATCCAAGTGGCTGGCATTGTGTACAGAAATATCTGTGCAGAGTATGGACTGGATACCCGAAGGTCAAAGTGGGTAACACCCCCTAAGGTGGTTGAGAAGGAGAGATCCAAGCTCCTGTGGGACTTCCAGATCCAGACTGACAAAATGGTGATGGCGAACCAACCGGATATTGTGCTGGTGGACAAAAAACAAAGGACAGCCGTCGTGATTGTAGTGGCAATACCGAGTGATGGCAACATCAGGAAAAAGGAACACGAGGAACGAAAGAAGAACCAGGGCATCAAAGAAGAACTTGAGAAAGCCTGGAGAGTGAAGACATCAGTGGTCCCCATAGTTACGGGGCACTTTAGGCAGTAACCACAAAACTGGAGGAGTTGCTATATATATATATATATATATATATATATATATATATATATATATATATATATATATATATCAGGACAATAATTTTATTATGTATGATAAGATTCCCTTGCCATCTTGCCCTTCTTTCACTAGGGAGTGAACAACATTCACTGAGTAAAGTATAATTCAACTGTTTCTTTTGAGGCAATGTACTAATTTTGTTAGAAGTAGAAGTCTTAGAAGAAGACTTGAAAATCATTAAGTTAAAGGGACATTATGGAAGTTTGAAAGCCAAAACGTATAGAAATAATAAATTTCTTATTCATACATTCTCCTGCAGTGCCCTGGTCCTGTAGAATGAGCCCTGGCATTTTTACTGTGATTGCCTGTTTTTCTGTAAAATCACAGAAAAAGAGAGCTGCTCGGGTCGAGCAAGCTGCTTCATGCGCGTTCACGCTCAGGCATAGCCCGTAGCATTTGCTATCCATAGATTTAGCAGAGAGAGAGATAGTGCCAACTCAGCGACAAAGTTGCTGTTCCTAACGCCTAGTGACAAACCTATCTACATTTCTGAGGACCCTTAGCTACTTTCTGTAGAACTTTCTTCTAGATATTTCCTGCAAATTAGCAACAAAATAGCCATTTTCGCTTCGAACCGTTCTTTGGTTTGACGTTGTTTCAGGTGTCATCAAGGATATAAAGGTTACAGATACTATGAATGTTAAGTGGGTGTAGCTCACCTTGTAGGATGTCTGACTCCCATGCAGATGACCTGGGTTCAATTCTGGGTGTGAACATAGTTCATTTAGAGTTTCTTTTTTACATTAATGGTATATATTTTTTTACGGTAAGATGCCCAAATTTTTATTTGAGACTCACCAAACGGCATTGAATTCACAGATAAAAAAGATGTGGGTTCAACTTTCATTTTGGAAGAATTTTTCAAGAGCATGCAGGAGGACTGACCCATCTTAAACCTTTGTCGGCTGTGCTGAAGAGAAAGGTACAGAACCAAATTATTTAATTAATTAGCTGCACGTTCTCCTGTCCTCTTTCCTCTGGGTCACACACACACGGGACTGTCTCAGCTGTTATTTTCGTTAAGGAGTGTGCACGTACAGCATGCACGCCTCATGCACGAGCCTACTATTGAAGCTGCCGTTACGCTTTTGGCCTGAGGGGGCAATCGTGAGCATAAAAATTCAAAAGTCCGTAAAGTCCCTTTAAGGGTTAAATGTTATGTTTTTGTACATTTAACCAACAACGATCTTTGCAGATGTTCAAAGTCTTCACTCTTTACTTAGTTTTCACCATTAAAATATTTTGAGCTTAAAAGTAGTGTATAAACCTGAGTTTGCTTTTTCTTTAGTTTAAAACGTCTGCATCAATTTTAAAGTGCTGTGCAGAGAGTCAGTCAAATGTATAATGATTTTCCAGATGCAGACGTCTTAATAGGGAGTTGTTTACGAGGACGACCATGAAAAGTTACGATGCACATGCACAATCAGCACATGGTCGGGGACGTTAAATAATGCTTTAGAGAAATCAATATAAAACATAAAAATTGGGTTTCATAGCTTGGTTTATGTATGCTTACACACTGTCAAACTCAGAAAATGTAATAAATAACAGAAGTCTGAGTAAACCAGCTATGCTGGAGCCAAAGTGCTAGGGTGGTGATTTAAGGGGGTATTTTTGTAAATCTTGTCCTTCTCAGCACAGTTGTGCTCTCATGTCTATGTGTTTGTTGGCATTTCCTGTCTGGCAGTTCCTGTTGCAGATCACTTCAGCTTCTCCAGAGAATTCTGCTCTTCAGGCTTTCCACTAGGAGAGAAGTGACACGCTGAGCAGGTGTGCAGAAATGTTGTTTCTCTGAATCTACACAAGACAAGCTAACACCTTTGTTCCCCAGAAGAACCCTTTCTCTGTGATGTAATAAATTTATGAAGATTGTAGAACCAATAAAACACTTTATGTGTTCAGACATATTTATATGTCCTGTTTGCTGAAGCATAATTTGCACAACTCATTTGATCTGGTATAAACTCAATACAGCAAAGCAAGACACTTAATCTTGAGCGGTTTTTACCATTCAGAAAGGATTTAATGTCAGGATTAGAGTCAAGGCTTTCTTATTGTGTATACATTTACACCAACCCTTTGTCACCATTTCATCGCTCTACGGGGAAATAAGGAGCTTTTGAAGTAATATCCTAATCACTGGAGGAAAATGAATCAATATTGAGCTGAAGAGCCTGCTGTGCAGATGAAGCAAAGCAGCTAAGAGCCTGAAGTATCGGTAGTGCTAAAAATAAATAAAAAATAAGTTCTCAACATTTTCCACATCTTCAGTTTCCACCTTTATCCACTCAGTCAAACAAACTCAATTATATTGATTTGTTACCCTTGGCTTAGAAAAAGATAAAATCTTATCAGAATTTCTGTTTCTATTAAGTGTAAATCAGGATTTTGTCTTTAAAAACATAATAAATGTGCTGTTGGCATGTAACATGCCACACAAAAAAGGTCACGTAACCAGATAAAGAATCCCAAAATGATGCTGAAAAATAATAAAATCATAGATAAGCTCTGAGAAAAAGTAATTTTCACTGTGCAACCTAGTATTGATCTAATAATCAAAATAAAACAATAGACACTCTTCTCAGTGATTGTTGGGTTAGAAACTCAACACTCTGCAGCCCTCTGCAACCAAAAACTGTGCCTGTTTTGTGGAGCGGGTAGGTGTCCCAGGGGGCACTTTACCTGCATTACGGCTGTTAGCTCTAATGCTAGCGGTTAGGTTTATTTAGTCCACTGACCGTCAGTAAAAGGCACAAGAAGTATAAAAAGAATTGCTTTTGCAGTTAGCTTCATGACAGAGCCTGGAAGTAAAAGAGAGTAATTTGTTTAGAGACAAAGCAAAGAGCTAAAAAGTGAGAGAATGAACATTGCTACGGCCGAGGGAGCTAGCAGTTAGCATTTATAGTTTGCCAATCATAAATAGAACGCACAAGAAGATGAAAAATAAGAAGTTTACTTGTGGGACTTGTAAGTAATATTTTTTGTCCAACAGCATGGATTGTTTTACATTGTGGTTTATTGTAGTATTAGTTGGCTCATGTTAGTTTGTTGTTTGTGCTAGCTACAGCAGGCGGCAGCAGGGTTGTTTATGGCAGTTGTAATTCCACTTTCAACCAGTAGGGCAGAGGAGCAGGAAACTGCTCTGTTACTTTAAAGAGCAAGTCACATCAAAACCACATGCAGATGCTATCTCGCTGTGTCTACCTCATCCATTCTGGAAGACCCCCGTTGGATCCGAGATGTCCCCGGGCCGACGACCCCACTGCACCTGGCTCGTAGAAAAACCTCGATTGTTCTCAAATCAGTCCTGGGATGTCTCCTCGGGTCACGACGATAGATGAAACTAAGCGTCTTAAAAATAACTCTGAAGGAGTTTTGAGTCAGCTTTGTTCTGCAGGAAACTATCCTGTTGTTCAGCTTCGCAGGTGCGAAAAAGGTTTAAAAAGAGTTTGACGACGTGTCTAGGCAAAAGGTTAACTTATGTGTCATGCGTTCACTTTACTTGTGAGTGCAAATGTTATGACCTCGTAAAGTAAACATACTAAAACAATCATTGAGCACAGATTAATGAAACATTTCATTATTTATAATTATAAATGGCAATATTTAATGATTATTTTTAATCATAAAATCTTCTTCTCTTCTTCATCTGGGAATAAAGGAGTTTATTTAGAAGAGTTCCTCTGTGATGGACCTTGGAGGACAAGATGTTATTGTTTATGTTTTATTATCTCTGCAGTCCAGCTGGTGTGAGGAAGTAGGCTCTGATTGAAGGGGCTACGTGCAGACTCTCCGACTCCTGTCAGGGGAAAATACAGTAAGATGTGTCATAGCCAGGGTAAGTTGACCAGGCTGTGCATTTGACCTGTGGGACCTCAAAATCAGGCCATTTTGTGACGTTACACTAATCAACTGTTCTCTCTGTTTCAGAATAAATGCTTCAACCCACTGATAAAACTCCCCACAACACTCTTACTGTTGATTTGTTTTGTTTTAGGAGAGAACATAAATTCCATGCATCTTGTTGGTATAAAAAACAACTTTTTCATTAGACTCTCTGAGGAGATCGATCAGTGAAGCTGACTTTTACGTGCGGCAATAAGAACAGAGCGGCAAATAAAAGTCCGTATTCAGAGTTATTCTGGATGTTCCTCCTTACAGAGACAAATATTATTATACCAACTAAATGATGTATTTTTTTATAAATTAAGACACTGTTTCCAATAAAATTAGATTGTTATTGTGATAAACACCTAAATTATAAAGCGTTAATTACATTTCAAAAAGCAAAGCAAAGGTTTGGTAATTGTGAGGTACATTTGAAAGATAAATATGGTTTGTTCCTTCAGTGTTTGGAAAACACAAATGGTACACAAGTGTTGAAGCTGAATCCCCTCAAGTCCCATCTGTCAATCAAAGAGCTGAAAGGCCTATCTAAGGTTCTTTGGAGCATCTATTTCAGCCACCGAACATCGGCCCTCTGCAGCAGTGTAATGGGCTTGTCACTGTTGACAAAGGCACTGCATTACCCCTTACCTTTGTTACAGAGATGTGTGCCATTTCACGGCTACACACTGATAACAACATAAAAAGGGCAGATGGAGGACTGGTCAAAAAGCACAAATATGGCTGAAACAGAAAAACAGCAAAACAAAGACTGAACTAAAGGAAAACCTGCTTTTCCTCCATTTGCTGTCAGCAATCTTATTCTCCTATTAAAAACATTTTAGGCTTACCAATAAATAAAGCAAAACATCATAATCATTACCATACATTTGAAGTCACACTGGTAAAATATTTAGTATGACGTGTGTCTCTTTTTGACATCCTGCATTTCTTTAGACAGGAACAATAATGAGAGCTGGAAACTGTGACAATCCCCCTCCAGTTTCATAGACTTCGACACCGGTCACTGCAGAGCATGCACAGTGATACTAGATAGGTTGGATTCATTTTTCTTTTTCTTTTTTTTTTTACCAAATCAAAACAGACACAAGGCCCAAAGAACCTGAGAGCAGAAGTGACAGAACTGTTGAAATAGGAGAGTGCATTCACACCAATCATGTCTGGAGTGGTTCAGTCAGACTTTGAGGTGTCCTTCCTTCAGATTACTTGAAGGTGTGACTGTGGTCATCTGAAGTCACATGGAACATTTCATTAGCAGTAAGATCACCTTAGAAAGTGGGACATGTCTGGCACAGTGTCTGTATAAGTGTTCAGGACTGAGAATGTTACGCAGAACTCGCAACAGGAAGGAAATGATATGCAGAGAATTCTCCACAACATGGATGGTCTTTGATGAGACTGGATAAGGAATTCAGACATGGAATTAGAACAGTGTTGGGAAAGTTTGTTTTAAAGTTGAGTTCACACATTAAACAAAGTAGTTCAGCTCATAGTGTAATGATTCAAGTTCCTCATATTCTGCCCGTCATGTTGGTTGCCCTTCCTGCACTAATCAGCATCATTTAGTTCACCTGAGTTCTGCCTGATTACCTCATTGAGCACACCTGTTCTTCCTCTATTTAAACCCTCAGTGATCTCCGCTCATCTGCCAGATTGTCTGTAGCCTTTTGTCTCAGCATTCCAGCAATTCATTGTTCTACCCTGTACAACGTACACGTTCCTAGTAGTGATGTGAATTACGGCTCTTTTAAGAGAGCCGGTTCTTTTGGCTCAGCTCACCAGAAAGAGCCGGCTCTTTCGGCTCCCAAGTGGCTCCTCAGATTTTCTGTTGTGTAAAGTACATTTATAACCAAAATAATGCTAAACTAATGTAAAATGACTTGCTAATATAAATAAATGTAAAAAATCTAATATTTATCATTTCTATGGATTTAATAACTGAACATTTTAAGAAATCTCAACTTTCCGACTGCTGGTGCTCATTTTCTCACCGTCTTCGTCGCATTCTCCTCTCTCGCTCTCCTTTTCCTACTCCTCATTCCCTCTCGTCTCCCTCCACCCGCATGTGCTCTGCTGTGTGTCTGAGTCTGATCCTCCCTCTTCCCCGCCCCTACTGCTCTGTGTGTGGACAGTCTGGACATGCAGTTACACATGTTGACCAATCACCTGTAGCTTTCACCAAAGCAAGAGGAGAGGGGGGAGGGGAGGGGACGGCTCCCAATGACGAGCCGGCTCCCGTCATTCGTTCGTTCGCGGCCGACACATCACTAGATCCTGGTAGTGATGGGTAGATGAAGCCTCATGAAGCGTTTCAGCACATTCCCCAAATAGTATTGAAACTGTGTCGACACAGTGCTGCTGTTTTGCTCTATAATGACACCTACTGGACTTGAAATATCATTGCAGGCAACATACTGGAGACACAACAGATGCTGATTCAATGACCTAATCATACTTGTACACACTGTAAGCTATTGTAGGCCTACTTCATAAGTTATTATTTTAAACTTCTAAATTTAAAATCTATACACCTCAAAATATTCTGTGAATGATACCAAGTGACAATTAAAGTGACAGTGCTGTGAATGTGATATTACCCATTTCAGTGTCATTGACTCAAAAGTTTTTTTTTTATTTTTATAAATTTTTATTAAGAAAAATAAGTTTATCCAATGTGTTGGCATTTAGTCTATTACGTTTTTTGGACACTATTTCACCAGCTTTCGAAAACACACGTTCACAGGGCACAGAAGAAGCTGGGGTACACAAAAACTGTAAAGCCAGGTGGAAAAGGTGTGGGTAGGATGTCTTCCGGTTCCCCCAGTATGTTAATGGATCTTCTTGTCTTGAAATGTTTCCCTCTGCTAAGTAGCGCTGGACCTCAATGATCGAGTCAGCTGTTGCATTGGTGGTTTGTCTGCCAACCTCTTGATCAAGCTGCTGCCACAGATTATCTGAAATAATAAAAAATACATAGAAGTTTTAGTTTTTGTTAGCAACAAAACAAATGTGAAAATAAACTGATAATACTGAACAACTTGCCTGAAGTGGGTAACTGCTCTAATGAAGGTCCAGGCTGTGGCTCAGATGTTGTGTGACCAATTACTGCAGCACACTCCATTTTCAGGCGATTGACAGCCTCACTACACTTGGAGGAACTACGAAATCCAAGTGTTTTAAATCTGGGGTCTAAAAGTGTTGATAGGGTCAACACACTTAATGACTCCAGATTGGAAGCAGTGTCTGTGACGCAACGTCTAAGTTGGTCATGGAGATGTGTGGCTGCTTGTGTGTGTAGATGTAAAGAGTTCCGCTCAAGTGCACAATTTAGCATTTTCATCATCGGGATGACCTTTGATCCTGAAACTCTCCTCTCCTCAGACAACTCCACTGTGGCCTGATGGAAAGGGGCCAGCACAAGAAGTGCTTCCCTTAAGATGTTGAACTCATCAGCTGTGAGTGGAGTTAAATCTGTTTGGAGAGAGGCAAGAGACACCCACACTGGTTCTCTCTCATCATGTAGCCGTGACAGCATCTGATATGTGCTGTTCCAACGTGTTGGTACCTCATTGACAAGTTTCAAGGTGGGCCGTCCCATCTGTTGCTGCACTTGAGCTAGCTTCTCTTTTGCTGTGGTGCTGGATCTGAAGAATGATACAATTTGCCTAGATTTGTGTCTTATGGATGAAAGTTCAGGGATCTGATCACAGGATTTTTTGACTATTAAATTTAGTTTGTGTGCAATAGAGATTGAATGTCGAATTTGTAGAGTTCGTGTTGCTGCTATCATGTTTGGTGCTGCGTCGGTCACAAGACACCTTACCTTATTTGTTATGGCCCAGTCGTCCATCATGCCCCTTTTGACTTGGGCCAGATTGTCAGCAGTGTGACTTTGTGGAAAGTGTTTGACTTCCAACACAGATGTACACAACTGCATATTATCATTGATGTAGTGACAGGTAAGAGCTAAGTAAGCCTCCATGTTCAAGGAGGTTCACATGTCAGCTGTTATACTCACTGCCACAGCTTGCTGTACTTCCCTTTTTACTCGTTCGAGTTCCTCCGCTTGCTTTTTGGCCATCATTTCCTTAACCGTCTGAAAATGAATCAAAATCAAATTAGTCTAGTACTTAACACATTAATTAGACCACCTGTCATTAAAGCAAGAAAAACATCCAGCTATGAAGTTCTCTGTGTTTTGCCCTGTTGAATAGAAGGTAGGAATTTAAAACTGAATCCAGTTTTATACCCAAATGTGAGCTGACACACCGAACAGAGATTATTCAAGCATGCATGATATTTGAATCACAAGTGTTTATTTTTGTTTGCTGTGTCATAAACCTTAAATCAGACGATGGTCTAATACATTTGTTAAGCACTGTATATATTACATGAGTAACAGCAGCTATCTGAGACATTGTGTATACAAACCTTTCTGGTTGGCAAAACGTAAGATGGATCAAGGGCCTGAATCAACCCCCTGAACCCCTCACTCTCCACAATACTCAGGGGTTGGCAGTCCTTTATAATAAAATTCAGGACTGCTTGGTCCAGAGCAATCTTCCTAGATTCGAGATTTCAAAATAATAAAACATATATTAGTAAAACAACTGTGACAAAGCACGCCCAGTGTCTATATAGGTCTACCTGTGTTCGTTCTTGGTGTATTTGCTTCCTCTTCGTTTTCATGCTTGACTCTGTAATGTCTCAGCATTGAGGAAGTGCTCTTATTTGTATAAGACAACTCGACTGAGCAGATCCGACATTTAACCTAATTAAATTAAATAAATAATTTACACTGAGAGTCAGTCACATTGCTGTTTTCAACTCTGACAGATGCGCAGAAACAAGGAAAGACAAACACGTACCTTATTTGCTGTTAAAAGATCAAAATGATCCCATACAGCAGAAACTTTTCTTTTCCTCTCTGGCTCCATTTTCTTGATGTAAAGAGGGATGTCTTGTTTTATCTTTGAAATGGTAATTTTTTCGCGGCGACTCATCCCGTTGACAGATGCAGAGTCGATACCTTATAAACACAGTTTGGCGCCTCGGCAATGAGCGACACAGCAGCAGTGTTGGTCACGTGACTTTTTCTTAAAGCAACACACGCATCGACACTGATCGACACAGGTTTCGCTCCATGAGCTTGACACATGCGCCGGTGTGTCGGTGTTGCTGGACCCATCACTAGATCCTGGATTGTCTCTGCCTAGCCCTGAAATGATTTGACTGCTTTTGTGACCTCTGGACTCCGACCCTGTTTTGAACCGCAGCTTCTGATCTTGGTCTGCTCCTCCTGTTAAGTATTCCTGCTTCTGCCTCTCTGTTGATGACCTTTGCCTGTTTCTGAAGCCTATCTATGGACTGAGTACTATTCATTGTGGATAATAACATTTGTCTGTGTCACAGAAGAGGAGACATATTCACAGACAGAAGAGGAGGGAGAGTTTTCTGTCAAAGGAACATCCTTGGAACTCTCCAAACCAATGTTTCCCCCTGCCTCTGTCACATTTTCTCTCTACACTGACCCCTCCAACAGTACTTAGCTGCAGAAACCCAGCGCATGCCCAAATCCTTACTCATTTAATAAAGTATCTGTCTTTTGAAATATATTTAACTCCTGTGTGTGGCTGAATTCTGGGTCTCCAGAAAACTCTTTACACATAGTTCATAACTATATATTTTTAAATGAGTTTACAGTAAAAAAAAAAAAAAAAAAGAAATACTAGTTCATAGTTTGTTTTTTCAACATGGAAGGGTGAGCCATTACCCAATGAACACTGGCATTTTCCTAGCCTGGCAACTCATCATGTGTGAATATAGTCTGGCCAGAGCCCATTGATGGCTGTCAGTCAAGAGGCGGGATCTACGGGTGTCTTTCAAACTTTTTCCGCTATTGGATAACATGCTATGCTCTGTTAAAGGAGATGCAAATACACCCTTTTTCTAACTAAACTTATACACCTCTATAAGTTCTTGACTCAAAGAAAAGCCCAAGAAGTTGTCCAAAGCTGATGCCAAAGCTGTTTCAAACGAGCTATCGCCATCTTTGTTTTTTTCAGTGGCATCCCACCCACGGAGTGCTGTGATTAGCCCACCAAACGAACGGAGTGTTGTAATTGGACGGCTACAGAGCCATCGGCATATTAGTTTTGCTCAGTTACACTGACATCCCGCCCACCTGACAGTGCTGTGATTGGCCCACCAAACCAATAGTGCTCTGTGATTAGACCCCCTACGAATGTCAGTCAATGGGGGCAGCCTACCATACATCATGGAAGAAGTAGGGAAGAAGACAAAATTACGTAATTAAAAAATAAATAAACGCGCTGTGATTGGCCAGCCACAATACTGGCCGGGGCTGCGGAGGTCCCAATGAAGCACTGATGGACTGACTTGAAAAGAAAAAAACGACCTGCTGACTCCCTATGTACCTACTCGTATGTTGAGGTCAGCTGACCGTCTACTGCTTTGCACTCCCCGGATGTCCTACAAATCACGAGGTGAACATGCATTTGTCCATGCTGTCCCGATGCTCTGGAACTCATTGCCCATTACAGTTAGGCTGGCATCCTCTCTGCCTGTTTTAAAATCTCGTTTAAAAACCTAATTTTATGACTTGGCTTTTAGACAGTGATTCATGTTATCGTATTATGATTTTATAGTTTTTATTGTTGTGTTTTATCTTGTTTTTTTTTCTTTTTTGTTTTAATTGATCAGCCTGTTCAGCACTTTGGTCAGGTCTCATGTTGTGTCTTAAATTGTGCTATAGAAATAAAGTTGATTTTGTATTTTATATTTGACAAATGACTGTCTAGATTCTAGGCTAACATTTTCCAGTCCACGCCTCGCTATAGCTTTGACCCCTACAGTCTATTCTCAAAACCATGAGGAAAAACACCCTGTTTGAATGGCTTTTTTTTATTGAGGGAATATTTAACAAAGTGAGGGAGGAACAAGTCAGAGGTTGGGACAAATGAATGCACTTAAAAGCGCAAAACATTCATTTTCTTTGAATTAATACACTTTTCACAATTTTTTACTTGTTTTCCAAAAGAAAAGGAAAGGTTATAGAATTTGCAACAATCCACCCCAAATTAATCATCAAAAAGCAAAACAAAGTACATTTATACATAAATAAATACCTGGTACAACTGTATGACTAGTGTTTCCAGATTTGGTGTTTTCCCCGTATTAGTGGTGCTTTTCATTTGTATTTGATACTCAAAAATTCCAACATCCAGTCTGGAAAAAATCAACTGGAGCAACGACTGAAGAAATATGAACGAGGTCACAAATGATCGTTCAGTGAACCCGTTCAGGCACAACACTGAATTAGAATACAGTACGCTTCCTATTATGCGTGACAGGTCCATGACAGTTTTAAAGAGCAAGTCAACCCCTACCAGAGTCTAACTCCACTCCCACTTCATGTTTGAAGAATGCAACAAATGCTGTTGCCTGGCAGACCGAGAGGGCGGAGCTGCTAACAAATACACACACACACACACACAGGCTCACAACAGCATTGTGACATCATAATGTACCAGTTTACATCATAGCATACTTCTTAGCCAATAGCGGTGGCAGATTTAAATTAAAATACAGTGCAGAGTTTTTACCTGACAACGGCACAACACTGCCAGTTTAGGGCAGAATATCTAAATTTTAAGTAAGATGCACTGAAGTGCCAAATTATTGACTGCATGTGTCTGCAGCACGATTAGACACTCGTTTATTTAGTTTAACAGCAAAAAAAAGTTTATTTGGGGGTGACTTGCTATTTAAAAATGCTCAAAACTTCTGTGGTACAGCCATGGATCACCATGGTGATCGATCTGGGTGGAGCATGGAGAAGCGTGGATGTCTATGACTTTGTTTTTACAAAAAAAATGTCTATGAAGAGCTTTACCAGATCTATTTCCTTCTTTGAGCGCAGTTTGTTTGTCAACTTCAACAAAGCTAAAGTAACACTACTTTGTGTATGAGAGTAAACAAAGCATGAGTAGGTCTGCAATATTAATTTCACCTTCACTCCTGTGGTCCTCCTGAGAGCCGAGAAGACTCAGGGCTGACAGAGGGTGACTGGAGAAAGCAGACCAGTCAGGAGTCACCAACCCACCACTGTGCTGCTGTCGAGGTCGGCTGCGCGAGTTGAGCACAGGTGAAGAGCTGTCCTGCCTCATTCGTAGTACAGCTGCATATGATACCGGTCGTCCAGCAACAGCTCTTGCAAAATCTGAAAAAAGGTAAGATAAACTACTATTTATGCTAATAGCAGATTTCAACGACATTAAGGGTCAGTTCTGGAGAAGATGAAAACAATGCAAATATCAGAATGGCTCATATTACAGAGAAAATGCTTTTCTGTCTAGTCCCGGATAAAAAGAAAGAGGTTCACAGTTTGCATTTAGCACATCCAACAACCAATAAAACCCTCAATGAAAAAATACAACATACTTCTTTTTTTAAACTAAATCTTTAATTGTGAAAGTCTAAGTCTAAAAAATCATATTTGAGGAAGACTTTTCAAATCATCATCAAGGTTATTGTGGTTTTTAGTATGAATAAATGCTCTGTGAGTAATTTTCTCTAGGTTTAGGAAGTAGAAGTTTGAAACGTAGGTGGGCTGAAAAACGGCAGCAATTGAAGTGTTGCTCATTACTATTCATGTATGCAAAATCATAATAATAATAATAAATAATAATAATTATTATTATAATGGTTTGGGTTTATATAGCACTTTTCAAGACATCCAAAGCACTTTCTCACACATTCACACACTACCGGTGTTGGTAGCCACAGCTGCCCTGGGGCGGTCTGACAGTGGCGAAGCTGCCATTTCGTGCCATCGGCCCCTCTGACCCCCACCTACACAGGCATGTCGGGTGTAGTCTTGCACCAGGACACAACAGCAGAATACCCCTGGCTGGAGCTAGAATCAAACCCATGACCCTCCGATCATGAGGCAACCCGCCTCCTGAGCTACTGCCGCTCCAAGTAAACGTCTCTCGTCTGATTAGCTAGCAGCAATGCAACTCTTTTGCTGCTTTTGTTTGCTCTGCTTTCTCGGGTAAAAAGATACAACATTTATGTTTTATCTCCACACAGAACGCAAGCCCGAATGCTTTTTGCCATCTGAAGTTGCTAATGCTAATGGTTGGCGTCTACAAGCGGGGACACGCTCTGCGCTCTCCTGGATGCTAAATCAGCCTTCCGCTTTCCCAAGCCAAGACGGATGAGTCCACCAATGCTAATTTTATGTTTATGTTTATTTATTTGGCAGACACTTTTATCCAAAGCGACTTACAATTTATAACCTATAGGGCATGTTGTGATCTGTGGGGGAAACCGGAGTACCCGGAGGAAACCCACGCATGCATGGGGAGAACACGCAACTCCACGCAGAAAGGCCGCAGCCAAGTTTTGAACCTGCAACCTTCGTGCTGCGACGTACTAACAACTGCGCCACCATGCAGCCATGTGACATTAAATTTCAGTGTGCCATAGATCTGTCAGGCTTTTTCCGACCCTGGCATTTGCCGAGTCTATTTTCCTTCAGCAGCTAATGCAGACGGCAGGGGCTGAAAACTATTTCCACACTCAGCATGCATGGGAAACTCAGAGTGAGCGATCATATTTTATAAAAAAAACAAGTATCATACATTTCTCAGTGCACCTCACCTTTAATAAAAAAGTCTACGAATTCAATATTCACCTCTTACAGTCAGGTCTTCTCACCTGAAGCATTTAAATATTTCAATAAATTAATTTACGATGTATTTAAAGCTGTTCTAAAATTAAAAACAAATACATGACAAAATCTTTCATTAATATATTAATTAGAAAGCTTCATATACATAAAAGCAGAGGAGAAGAGACACGCCTCCTTAAAAGAGTCCTTGATGATTCTTAACAGGGCAGGATTTCTTGGCACAGCCAAGGTGTTGAAGGAATCTGTTTTGGTGGCTTAAGGATCGGGTCTCTATACTTTTTGCAGATGATGTGGTCCTGTTGGCTTCATCAGACAGTGATCTCCAGCTTTCGCTGGAGCGGTTCGAAGCCGAGTGTGAAGCAGCTGCGATGAGAATCAGCTCCTCTAAATCTGAGACCATGTTCTTAAATCGGAAAAGGGTAGAATGCCTTCTCCAGGTCAGGGACGAGGTCCTGTCCCAAGAGGAAGAGTTTAAGTATCTTGGGGTTTTGTTCACGAGTGAGGGAAAGCTGGAGCTTGAGATCGATAGGCGGATTGGTGCTGCATCTGCAGTTGTGCGGACACTGTACCAATCTGTTGTAGTGAAGATATTGCTGAGCTGGAAGGTAAAGCTCTCAATTTACCAATCGATCTACGTTCCTACCCTCATCTTTGATCACGAGCTTTGGGTAGCAACTGAAAGAATGAGATCGCGGATACAAGCGTCCAAATTAATTTTTCTCTGCAGGGTGGCTGGGCTCTCCCTTTAGAGATAGGGTGAGAAGCTCTGTCATCCGGGAGGGGCTAGGAGTAGACCCGCTGCTCCTCCACGTCAGGAGGAGCCAGTTAAGGTGGCTCGGGCATCTGGTCAGGATGCCTCCTGGACACCTCCAACTGGGAGGAGACTCGAGGGAAGACTCAGGACACGGCGGAGGGACTATGTCTCTCTGCTGGCCAGGGAACGCCTTGGGATTCTCCCGGAAGAGCTGGCCCAAGTAGCTGGGGAGAGGGAAGTCTGGGCGTCTCGGTCTAGACTGCTGCCTCTGCGACCCGACTCCGAATAAGTGGCTGAAAATGGATGGATGAATCTTAATATCATCCTCTGTGAGAAAGCTAAGTTATTACTAAGGCTGTCACTCGTCATTACTGTCACACTTTTCTTCTGTTACTCGTTAGTGAGGAGGGAAATCATTTTGATGCTGAATAACGGAATAAGAATTTGCACTTGTTTAATACAAAAATAATATAACTTAAAATTACAAAACAAATTTAGCCCGAGCAGCTGTGGAAAGCAGCTGAAACACTGGGTGAATGATACTTTTCTAAGCAGATACAACACTCAGCGTAAACGCAAAAGACTGGAAGCTTGAATCGAGTCTAATGAGAGTTCTGCTAAAGGGGTGCGGGAGTGTTTTGCACTACATGATAAAATGCTATGAGAGAACCAAATAAAACAGAGGAATAATTATGGATCCTGAGGGACTTGTCAGCACAAAAATACTACCATCTAAAAATGGAGCAAGCAATTACTGTATAACATCTTCGAGTACAATAGGATAATATGGAAGCCTGTTTAAAATTAAAAGTATTGTGAGTTTGAATATTGCAAAGCGAAGCAATTGCTAGCTGGATTTAGTCACGGCAGTCACTTAATTCATTTATCATGTCGAGAATCTGCTCAGCTGGGTTGTGAAGCACACTCCTTCTGCTGATTCTCATGATGGTTAAACTACTGGTGCTGCTGAAAATGTGTTTTTGACAGCTGAAAAAAATAAAAATAAATAAGAGTTTGCTGTAGGAAGCAGAATGAAATGGGACTCGCAATACCACAACATGTCACATGTGACAGTTGACCTGAATATCTTGACAAAACCTAATTACATGCAAAAAGATGGTAATAAAGATAATACTTAATAAAGAAACAATATGCATATTAGGTCTAATCAGTGGACTGCTCATTGTTCCTCCTTCAATAGCATCATGTATAAAATACAAATAGTTTATTTCATCAACTTGGTGAATAGTGTTATAATAAATAAAAATGACAAAATAATTTCTTATAAAAAGGAGAAGGATGTCTGTTGTTCCAAGGTGCATTAATGTTATGTTTCCCAAAGCTTAAAACCAATGTGAAATGTACTTTGTAATAATCTAAAAAGGAAACTGATGTAGACAGAAATGTTGATGCTGCAGCAGTGAGACATTATGGTCACCATAGTAACCACATATCTGTATTTTGTGGTTATAATTGTATCAGAGCTGCGAAGGAGAAATCTACGAAGATGGCGGTGGCTCAGGGACGGCGCTTGTTAGAAACCCTACATCAACTTTGGACGATTTAGACTTAGACTTTTCTTTGAGACATGAAACAGATACAGGTACTTACATCATTTATTTAGAAAAATTACCTACTCTCTTCCTTATTTGTTTTGTACGGTGGACTGTCCCATTGACTGATGGCCCTAGAGATGGCTGTGTCAGACCGATTGGTCCTAGCTTGGAATGCAACGATGCCACTTTTTTCCAAACCGATAAAATACTGGTACTTGGATCTGAGTATCGATTGCTGATACTAATACCACACGAAAAAAATGCAATTAATTGGAATACAGGTTTTATTTTCTTCTCTGCTTTCAACAGGAAAAGATGGTGAGGTAGATAAAAAATAGAATATGTTCATAGAAATGATCGTATAAGTAAAATATTAGGTGAACAGAAATGACAAGTTAGAGTGAAGCTCCTTTCAGGCAACTGCACTGGTATCGGTTCCTGGTATCAATACCAATGAAGGTATCAGTATTGGCCCAATACAGATACTAGTAACGGCGGATCCCTAGTCAGAGCATTGTTCGTTTCCTCCCTATGACCAAATTCTTTTGTCGTGGCCAGACTACTCATTAACTTTACTGGCATAGGCTTGCCAGGCTAAACTTCACCCATGCTATATGGAAATCTGCACACTATTTCTGATTGAGATGCATGTTTTGATACAATTTATCATGTACTTATTTATTTATTTTTACCATAGCTGCAATTAAATTAAAAAAATACAGCTGATTGAAATTAAATTAAGTACCTGAATTGCTAATTGGTGTCCCAATGCATTTGAAAGTGGAATAAACAGAAACAAAACAATCCATAAAAGTTAGAAAAACAACTTTTATTATTACTAGACTTCAAAACTCATAGTTGCTCCGACTCCGCACCATACCCTTTAAATTGCAAGAAGTCATTCCAGAATGTTTCCACTAACATGCATTCCCATATGGAAGTGCATCCTATTTGTTGCATTCACATGTGTATGAGTGACAGCTGTGCTGTGGCAGTTGCAGTGTGGTGGGGGAAAGCTGAGTGATGACAAGGAAACAGCTTATTACACAGTAGGTTGACAGAGTTTAAAGATGACAGCTGCAGTGTCTTCGTTCAGCCAAGGTTCACAACATCGGCTCATTTCACTCACACAAATGGAAAGCTAGCGAACTCGAAGATGTGTCAAATCAAGTCAGCGCCGGTTGTTGTGTTAATCAATTAGAATGAGATAAACTTTATCAGGATTTACTTGAAAATTAAGTGTAACAATTCTATTAACATGATGACAGCTGTTGAAAAAAAATACAGGCAAGTTTTCTGCTCCTGACAAAAGAAGTCAATTATCTTTTCTTTAGTAAACTTAGCAGGTGATGTGTTGTGAAAGATAAGGTTTTTAAAATTAAACATCTCGTAATTACAAAGTAAACACAGAATATAACAGCTAATCTTTATTTAATTATTACGTTTCTACATCTGCCAGTGTGCATGCCATTAACAATATGTCCACTGACTCAGAGTAGAGGAAACATGTAAGGGGACAATATTCATGCGCAGTGTAAAATATGGCTCTGAGAAGCTGAAGGTGCACCCGGAGTGTTGCTGTGACAGATTCAATAGTTGTGTGCACACGACTCATGCATGGTAACGACTGAGCAATACTATCTAGTTATTTCACATAGCATGTGTGTGTGGTTGAGCTGTTAAAACTGACATACTGAAACGTGATGCAATGTTTCATTACATTAAGCATCTGGAGAGGTGTAGGTGCAGTTCTTGTTGGTAATACTCAGTTTGACACTAAGCATACCTGTCCCTTCCTGTTGGCCACTTGTCTTGAAAAGCTTGTTTTCAAAATCTCAAAATTGATGGTTTTGTTTCTTCTTTCATTGAGAAAATCGATGGCGATTACGCTCACACTAAGTTACTATTCTGGCACCGTTGTACATTGGCTAAATCTGTAGCTAACCCATCTACTATAGATTATATGTGAATGTCCTTTAACTCTGCTAGAATATCAACTTTTGACCATTTGGTGCACCGCAGAAGAATACCCAGTGGTGTCCAGGGGTAGTTGGTACAAACACATTGGCTCCCTTGGACCATATGAGTGATGGAGTATGGTCTGTCAGTAGCTAAAATGAGTTTGTGCCAAAAACGAGTCACACATGAGCAAAAAAGTGACTTGAGCAAGAGCTGTGCTGTCCCCCATTTAAGCACCAAGCGTATAATGATTTTGGTTTTCATACACTGCACAATTTTATTCTGTTTTTGTAATTGATAAACATAAAAGAGATTATTAGAATTATTTTGCATAACTTTCAATGTTTTAAAATCAAATGTATTTTTTAAAAGCCAATACAAATAAAAAAGTAATTCAACAGAGTGAAATTTGAGGCAAATAACCATGAAAGGCAAATATTCCAGCTGCTTTAAACACAGCAGAGTGGAAATTACATCTACGTTTTTAAAAGTCTATCTTAAATAATCCTCTGCTTAATGTACTTGCAGATGCTCGGGACTTTACGCATTGCTATCAGATGCTATTACACTAATGTGATTTGCAGACTATTTGAAAGAAATGGTGCACAAAGCATGCTTCTAGACTTTTTCGTAAATGTAAAAGTGACGAAAACAGCTTTTATTTTTCCCAGTAGCAAAATGGAACAATGCTAACAATTTCTTTAGTTTAGTATCTCTATCCCCTACTTCACACTGGGATAATCAGCGGTGAAGACCAGCAGCAGGATGTCACGGCTTCAAATAGAATCCGTCATAGTCTATGAGGGTGATTCAAACCAGCCGCAATACAGAAAATTTCAGGCGCATACCTGAAGCAGCTCGCCACGCCGCCATCGCTAAGATTGGGTTCTATTTTTGCCATGATCCGTTTCTGAGACACATCAATTTACACAGTTGACATAAAGCTGTTTCAGTTTAAAACATTTTGTAATTTTCAAAATAAAAGACTATTGTAGCAAAAGCGATTTTATTTATATGGAGATTACATGAAAACGTATGACCCAATGGTTTATTTACTCCCAGCATTGTTGGAGAAGAAGAACAATGTGTTTTTATGGCTTTAATTCTGGCAGTCGAGAGGAAGAACTTCATAAATTACACCAAGCAGCGATATCAAACATGATTTCTTGTTTTTGGTTTACAGGCGGCTAGCATAAAAAAAAGTGACCTAAGTAAACCATTCTGCTGCCGTTCCACGCCGCTGATGCCTTCAGTGTGAAGTGGGGGTAACGCCGGTTCCCTACTGAGGGCATCAGCGGCGCGGAATGTCAGCGGGATGTTATTATTATTATTATTTTTTTTTTGCAGTGTGTCAATCCACACTGGCAGCAGCGCAGCATCTCTGCCATCCTCCTGGCTCGAGTCACCAAATCACCAAATCCCTCAAGACCTCATCCACCATTAAATCACAAACAAACAAAAAATAATCACGTCCATGAAGAAAAATACACCATTGGACTTCTCTAAAGATTCTGATAGTAAATAAGCCACCAGGTCACACGTATAGACATTATCTACATAGATAAGACATTGCATCGCTGCAAAATACTTTTATTTTAAAATTTACCAGACGTTTTGTCTGTGAGTGATTTCCTGCATAGACCTATGTTAATTGTGGAAACTGACACATCCCAGAAGCGTCTCGCAGCAAAATAGCACCTAATTCTATCTTTGCCTGAAAAGTTTTGCGCCGCAGCCAGTTTGGATCAACCTCATAGACTTTAATGAATTCTATTTAAAGCCGCAATATTCCGCTGCCATTCCATGCTGCTGATTCCCCCACCGAGGATCCGGCTTAATAATAATAATAATAATAATAATAATGCATTGAACTTATATAGCGCTTTTCAAGACCCCCAAAGACGCTTTCACACACTCTCACATTCACACACTGCTAGTGATGGTAAGCTACTTGTAGCCACAGCCGCCTTAAGGCAGAGTCCCAAACTTAACGTGGATACAGTATAAACAAAATTAAATGGCTTCAGTGTTTGAACACACTTTTATATTTTTGTTACTTATTACAAAAAAGGCTGCAGGCATATTCTGCCAATAATAGTCCATGGATTTTATTCACTGTTTTGTCAAGAGGGGATCACAAAGGTGCCATTCCATTTTTCCAGGAATAAAAAAAACATTCTGGAGAAAAAGCCTGAAACAAATAAATGATATAGGGAAAAAATAAAACAGTATCATGTTTCACTCCAGAAACCAACAGGCACTAGCTCTTGTCAGCTGTCACCTTGATCAGATAAAAGCAATGACCCTTGCAGATTCCACTGATCCCTATCTTTCAGAGGGCTTAAAATCAAAAACACTCATTGCTGTGGAAAAGGCTGCACCTGCTGCTGTCTGAGATCTGTAGCGCCTCGCCACCAGTTATCGTCTCAGGTCCTAACACAACCTTTATGATAACGCCAACAACGGTGGCAGAAAGCCACTGTGGTCAAACAAAGAACAAAAAACCCCAAATGACCTCGTAAACGTTTGACTATTTGTCTCTATCTGTAAAGGGACTTTACCGAGTTTTGAATATTTATGCTCGCGATTGCCCCCTCAGGCCAAAAGCGTAATGGCAGCTTCAATAGTAGGCTCATGCATGAGGCGCGCATGCTGTACTTTCACACTCCTTAACGGAAATAACAGCTGAGCCAGTCCCGTGTGTGTGTGTGTGTGTGTGTGTGTGTGTGTGTGTGTGTGTGTGTGTGTGTGTGGCCCGGAGGACAGAGGACAGGAGAGCACGCAGCTAATTAATTAAATAATTTGGTTCTGTACCTTTCTCTTCAGCACAACCGACAAAGGTTTAAGATGGGTCAGTCCTCCTGCATGCTCTTGAAAAATTGTTCCAAAATGAAAGTTGAACCCACATCTTTTTTATCTGTGAATTCAATGCTTGGACCAATAAAAATTTGGGCATCTTACTGTAAAAAATATACCATTAATGAAAAAAAGAAATTCTGAATAACCTATGTTCACATCCAGAATCAAAGCCGGGTCTTCTGCACGAAAGTCTGACGACTTACCAGGCTTGCTATAGCGCCAGTGACGTCATTTGTACCTGTAACATTTATATGCTTGATGATAGCTGAAACAACATTCAAAGAACGGTTCGGAGGGCTATGCATGAGCGTGAACGTGCATAAAGCAGCCTGCTCGACCCGAGCAGTTCTCTTTTTCTGTGATTTTACAGAAAAATAGGCAATCACAGTAAAAATGCCAGGGCTCATTCTACAGGACCAGGGCATTGCGGGGGAATGTATGAAGAAGAAATTTATTATTTCTATACATGTTTTGGCTGTCAAACTTCCATAATGCCCCTTTAATACAGGCTAAAATATTGAATTTGAGCCACTGAGAACACTTTACACACGTTGAGACGAGGACTTTAACATGCAAATAAATCAGAAGAGAAAGGTGAAGGTGAGGACAGAGGAAGGTGGCACTTTTCCAGACTACGGAGGTAAGACCCAGGAAAACATGGAAAACTCATATAGGTCAAAAGAGCTGACCATGCATGAGGGAAAACACAGTCCTAGGAGGATTTGTGCGAAGCTTTGGGATTGTAATTTTAAAAGAAAACAGAAAGAAAGAGGCTCAGTAAGTAGGTGAGATGTTCACGGGGGCTCAAGTAGACGGACATGATTAGCCATAGCCCATAAGATTAATGAAGACCTTCACAGGGAGATTATATTGACTGAAGCTGATTATGCTTGAGACCATTTATTCACCAGAATATCATTACAGATGGAACAATCCATACATCATATGCAACCTCGTTTCACACCCGTCACAGTGTACCACTTACTAAGCCCCGGTATTTTATTCTGAATTCCAGTCATACTAAAGGGATGGGCTGAGTTAATTCAGCCTTGTCAGAATAACAAGAAAACCACAGAGATGTTATGTAATGTGTGAGATTACGTTGTCATGCATGCCAATGAAAAGTGATAACTCATGACTTCTCTTATTAAGGGTATGCATAGACTTACACATTTTCTGTATTCAAACTTCCACAAAATGGGCATAAACCAATAGTTTTAGGCTATATTAATCCATTTGGCAATCTCTGGCATCACCACAGTGACATGTAAACCCTCGGATGCTGGCTAATTTAACAAAAGCAGTTTCATTGCCAAGACTTAAGCGTTGTGCCCCACTCAGAAATCAACCAAAGATTATTTTCCCCTCGCATGTCTGGGAAACGTGGCATCTATTTTCAGTAATACCATCTGAGATTGGTGGATAACCTCCAGTTGGCATCAGGGTCTGTTTTCAGATGGTTTCGTTTAATTTGAACACTTGAATACATTTCATCTGTGCAAAGAACAAGGAATAGGAATCATGACGAGTGAATATTTTAATTGTTGACAGGGAGTCACAAAGAAGTTGGGTGATAAAGACATAAAACATCTTCACACTATGTTTAACCATGTTTTCCAAGGTGTACAATCACAGGAATGTATTTATCGCACGGTTGGTTTCTGTGTAGTGTATGCAAATACTCATCCCCCCCCCCCCCCCCCCACACACACACACACACACACACACACACACACACACACAACCACTTTTCTGGTGTATGACTGTTTTGCCCTTCTAGAAAATGACTTCATGCATTTATTATGCAGCACTATACCTCTATATTCCCCGCAACTCACTTTCACTATTTGGACAGCTCAGAGTTAACCAAGGAAAAGCTGAATTACAGTTCTACACTTAACACTCTGAGCAACATTTTATTTCAATCAGGGGCTGTCTGTGGGGGAGAAATGGTGGCCTCAGACATCATGCCTGCCCAACCCCCTTTTAAACATGAGAGAAATCTAATTGTGCTGCCCTCTCTGCCTCTGCATGATTTAAATATCTATGGAATATGAAAAGGACTCGACAGAGGAGACTGCTAAAGACAGAAATACAACGGAAAAGAGGATCTGCTGTCTTCAAAGTGAGCATTTTCAGCATATTCAAAAAGAACAGTAGGTCAAAAATCCATTACACCGACCATCATGTCAAAAGTATTTTAATAGATAAAGACATCGTCCCATCAGTGGGGACTGACACTCTTGGTTTCTGTTGCTGATGATGTGAAAACCAGTTTGAAGTGTTGCACTCGTATGAAAATGGGGCACGAGTCCAATAAATTTGCTGCAAAAAGCATACCTATTATTTGTGCTTTGATCTGATTAAACTGGTGCCAGCACAAGAAGTATGTGAACAAAATGGACAGCACGTCCTTCAGTAATGGAAGAAGAAGAAGAAGAAAATATCATTTCAATAGCACCTCTCAAGATAAAAATCATGAGGCGCTTCACAAAAATAAAAAATGTAAAAATATAAAAAAACATTTAGAAAATGTTTAAAAATATATTTAAAATGAGCAAAAAGAGACAATTGTGATTAAAAATGTTAAGAAAGAGAGAATAGGAAAGAGGGAAATCAGTGGTTCCTGAGGAAAGTGGAATAGGTGGGGAGAGCAGAATAAAGAGAGAGTTGTGAAGAAGGTCATACAAAAGCCAGCTTGAACAAGTGAGTCTTCAGCTGCTTTTTAAAGGAGACCACTGAGTCCACTGATCTCAGGCTCAGGGGGGGGGGGGGGGGGGGGGAAGAGTTCCAGAGTCTGGGGGCCACAGCAGCAAATGATCTGTCACCTTTGGTCTTTAGCCTGGTGCTGCACAACCAGTAGCCTTTGATCACTGGACCTCAGGGACCTGCTGGGGTGTAGGGACTAAGAAGATCACCAATGTAAGATGGTGCTTGTCCATGTAAGGCCCTATAGACCAGAACAAGGATCTTGAAATGAAGCCTGAAGCCGACTGGCAGCCAGTGAAGCTAGAGGAGAAGCGGGGTGATGTGGGTGTGTTTGGAGGACTTGGTCAGAAGTCGAGCACAGGCATTCTGAACCACCTGTAGACGGTTCAGGGAGGTTCTGCTCAGACACGTGAAAAGAGATTTGCAGTTAGTCTAAGCATGAGGAGATGAAGGAGTGGATAACTGTCTCAAGTTCAGAGTGGGACAGAATGGGTCTCAGCTTAGCAATGTTCCTGAGATGGAAGAAGGAAAAGCGAACAAAATAACTGACATGAGAATCCAGGGTGAGAGCTGGGTCAAAGGACACGCCAAGATTCCTGACAGAAGGTTTGGTGTGAGAAGCAAGCTGACCAAGAGAGTCTCTGACTTTGGGAACCAGCTTGTCTGGGGCACAGATGAGGATCTCAGTCTTATCTTCATTCAGCTGTAGAAAGTTCCCAACCATCCAAGTTTTGATAGAGTCTAAGCAGGTGTGTAACAGCTGCAGCTTAGACATCTCATGGGGCTTAAAGGAGATGTACAGTTGGATGTCATCTGCATAAAGATGGTAGGAGATTCCTTTGAAGGAGCTCAGGATGTGCTGAAGAGGAAGCAGATAGAGGAGGAAGAGCAGAGGCCCCAGCACAGAACCTTGTGGGACACCATGGGTAAGAGAGGTAGTGGAGGACCTAAACTTGGAGACGGCCACAGAAAAGGAGCGCTCAGACAGATAAGAGCAGAACCACTCCAGAGCAGATCCTGATAGGCCTACCCAGTCTCTCAGTCTCTCCAGTAGCAGGTGATGGTCAACAGTGTCAAAGGCTGCAGTCAGGTCCAGCAGGACCAGAACAGAACAGTCCCCTGCATCACTGTGATTCAGAAGGTCATTAGAGACCCTAAGAAGAGCTGTTTCAGTAGAATGAGCTCTACGAAAACCTGACTGGAAGCTATCATAGATGTTATGTTCATCAAGAGCAGCTGTGAGTTTTTTAGCCACAACCTTTTCCAAGATCTTGGAGATGAACGGAAGTTTAGAGATGGGTCTGAAGCTGCTATGGAGAGAGGGGTCGAGACTCGTTTTTTTAATGAGCGGGTGGATTACAGCGTTCTTAAAGTAAGCAGGGACCTGACCAGAAACCAGAGAAGCATTAATTATAGAGAGCACGCTAGGACCGATGGACTGAAAAGCACTTTTAAACAAAGATGAGGGTAAGATATCGAGGGGACATGCAGAGGTCTTCATAGAGTTAACTAGTTAGGTTAACTCAGGCAAAGAAACAGGAGCAAAGCTATCTAGGATGATGGGCCTGGTTGGAGTCGGGAGAGGCAGTGATAAGGCTGAAGGAGAGATGCTAGATCTAACCTTATTGACTTTGTCCACAAAGAAATACAGAAAGTTCTCACAGTCTGTAACAGTGGACGGATGCTGTAGGAGAGGCAGGAGAGACAATGCTGCTGATGGTGTTAAACAGCACCTTGGGGTTCCCTTTGCTCTGGGACACCAGGTTGGAGAAATAGGAAACCCTTGCATCTCTGACTGCAGAGTTAAAGGATGGCAGAAGATCCTTTAGGTGCAGCAGATGGATGTGGAGATGGGTTTTCTTCCACAAATGCTCCATTTTTCTGCATTGGCACTTCAGGCTGCGAAGGCTGTCATTAAACCAGGAAGTAGGGTTCACTGCAGGAACTGATCTGGTTCTGACAGGACAGATGTTGTCCAGAATGGAGAGGCAGTGCTCGTTAAACTGAGAAGTTAAGGAATCTGGGTTATCATCAGAAGAACAGGGTGGATCAAAAGCAGCAGAAAAATTGCTAGCTGTGCTCTCATTAAGAAAATGAGAACCAACCATACGGCGAGCAGGAGGTAGGGACGCAGAAACTGACAAGTTAAAGAAAATGCAATGGTGATCTGAAATATAAACATCCTCAGGACAAACACTGTCCGCATTTAGACTCAGGGTAAAAACAAGGTCTAGAGTGTGCCCCCTGGTGTGTGTGGGGCCAGAAACATGCTGGGTAAAGCTGAAGGTGTCCATAAGGCCGGAGAAATTTATGGCAAAGTGATCAGAGGGATCATCAACGTGGATGTTAAAGTCACCAACAATCACCAGTCTGGACAGCTTCACAGTGGAGGATAGAAAGTCACTAAACTCCTGAAGGAAAGAACTGTTTGGACCAGGTGGACGCCCAACTTTAATCAGCTGCAGTTCAAAGGAAGCGAAGTGACCAGAGGTTGTAGAGCTACATGGAAGATGGTCTCTGAAAACAACAGCTAGGCCTCCACCATGACCAGAACCCCGAGGCTGGCTAAGAAAAGAATAACCACTCGGGCAAAGTTCAATCAGAGCAGAATAATCAGATGTTTGCTGCCAAACTTCAGTCAGAAACAGAAAATCCAGGTTTTTAGAGAGAATTAAATCATTGAGCAAGAAGGTCTTATTGTTAACAGAGCGGGTGTTCAATAGAGCCATGCTGAGTGAGGTGGAGGAATCAGAAACTACAGAAGCAGCTGGAGTTAGTGGATGTAAATTAGCGGGGTTAGATCCACGATGTTTATAAAAGCCACTTATGGAGGGAACAGGAGGAGAAACCACTGAGGAATGAGGATAAACCGACCTTAAAAAACTTGGACGGATGAACCGTGCTGCAATGCGGCCTGGCGGGAATGCGGAAGTGGCGCTCAGGTGACCAAACAAAGGACAAGAAGCTAGAAGATTGCGCCGATGTTTACTAGATAAACCCCGCTTTAAGAGATGTCTTATTCTCACCTGGATTCCTGCACGTTTACCTCTTTTCCTCCGAAGTTTTCCCGGGACCGGACAAACATAGCTGGAGGTGCGTAGCTCGTGATCGTCGTTCTGCTCCGGGCCAGTGCACCGCTCAGGTAAACAAACAGGATGATACGTCCTCGTGCATCTTGGGCGATTGTGAACGAACGGAAGGACAAAAGAGTCTGGCGATCGTAGGAGATGGTAGCAGGGACACTACTGAAGAGGATCGCAGACAGGAGCAAGGTGGAAAAGAGGAGGTTAGTGGAGAAAAGTTTGAAAAAGTGGCCGGTGACTGTGGCTAAGCCAAGCACAGGCACCATCTTGTTGCCGACCGGAAACATGCAGATCTCATCCATCTATTTATCAATCCATCACTTCATCTTCCACACTTTTGGTGTGGATCGAACAAGTTGAAGCAGAGACATCAGGGTTCTCTTCAAAGCATTTAATCTCAACAACCTTGAGGAAAGGCCAGTGCTGGAATGTCGAGATGCTTCTACAGATGTTTTATTTTTTCATCTGAAATATATAAATATCATGTGTTATCTATTTACAATAATAAAGTTGGATGACACTTCTTTATTATCTTTCATGGTAGAAAAGTAAAACCAAAATACCCGGTTTGTCCATTTCTTTTTTGTATATTTGGAACAAGAATCTGCCTCCGCACACAATCGTATTTTCATTTGAACCCCCAGACACCAATGGTTGTAAAATTACATTGCATTTAACTCAAAAAAAAAAATAAACCTTTGCCTTTTTTCATTATTTTAAAGCGGGATTTACATTACTAATAGGTGCTATTGTTCTGTTCTGCTATGTGAACTGTGTATTTAAGCCTGGTTATCAGGCCATGACAACCTGAAAACCTGCTTTGGGATGCATCACCTTGTTGTTTTGGGTGGGACAAATCAGCAATATAGTAAGTAAAAAGCTTGATTTATTTTCTGTGACAGCTGATATGTGTAGATCATGCAGATGTTGACGCCGTTGGGTGTATGGATATTGCAGGACTATGTATAACTGTAGCCAACCACTATAGGGCACTCACTTAATTATAGCTTCAGATTCTGTATCTTGTTCGGACACACCAATATGCAAACCTTTACTTCCAGATTCAAAAACTATTAAAGTTGCAATCGCAAATCTGCAGAACAAGTTAACTGTGCTAGCTAACGGCAAACACAGTCACAGAACACTCCCGTCGGCTATCATCCCTGGGCCACGTCCTTTGGAACCTGAACCCGGTTTGCCAGTGTTAACAACAGAGTGCTAAACATCAGTCGCCATTGTCTAGGTCCAAACGTCTTTTGTTCTTTGTGTCTTCAAAGTGTTTTTCTTTTCGGGACTCTAGTAGTTTGTCTTAAAGTTGAAGTGGTAGCAGCCGTCTGTTTCTCCTTCTCTGACATCATTGAGAGGCGAACCTTTCACGCCAGTGGTGTTCTGTTGCTAAATACGCAAGTGTGTAATGAGAGGAGGACCCAGGGAGTGGCTGAAGTTTATTGGTTCAGTGAGAGAGACGACCGGATGGTCCAATAGCTGCTTTCGGACCGAGCCGGGTTATTGGTAAAGGTGTTTATTTAGACAAATGCGAGAGAACCACTTTATTAATGTTCTTGTTTTTTTTTAAATCTCCACAATATATTTTATACTATCTTAGAATGCTTTTGTCCTTTAGATTCAATATTGCAGCTTTAACCCTCCCACTGTCCTAATGGGTGACCCCGCGAGGAAAGTTGACCATTGAGCAGGGTTGATGGTTTATCCCTTGAGGTTCATGCGGCAGGGGTGAGGTGGTGGTCACTCCTCACCCTTGCCACATGGACCTCAAGGGATAAACCTTCAACCCTGCTAAATGGTCAACTTTCCTCGTGGGGTCACCCATTAGGACAGTGGGAGGGTTAACACTAAATCAGACCACCGTCACTCACATCACATAGTAATTTAAACAGATATTTTATATTATTTTATATTGTACGTTACAATATTATCCATGTGATACACTGTGATTTCCAGCCGGATGAAGATTTTAGAAATGATTTTCTTGTCTCTTCTCATCAAGTTTTCGATATTGAGCTTTGTCTTTTTACTCTGCTTTTGAACATGTCAACCGCAAGGTGTTAATATAACATTTGACATGATAGTTGCTAAAATTGTGATATTTATATATATGCAACCATTCAAATACATATATTAATGTCATTTGCATGTTAAAAAGGATAAAGTATTTTAACATGGGTTCAAATATTTGCACCTTGAGTCCTGCTGCCAAACAAGGATATGAACATTGCTTTGAAAGAATAAATCCAATCTAAGCTCATTAAAGTAAAATGTATTCTTTAAATTTGTTAGTTTTCAAAATAAAGGCATACAATTGTTGAACTTTAGTCTCTCATACACAATTACAGTCTCTTAAAATAGCACTGAGACTCAGATAGTTTTACAGAATCATATCTGCTACATGCGGTAAAGTTTTAACCTTTTGAGTACTTACTAGTATTATGGACCCATACCAGCAACAGAAAAGATGTTGGAATACAAAAGTCCTTTTTTAACTACTTTTCTCCTTGTGTTCACAACAGCAGACGCTGGTGTATCTGCCGTGGCCTTTCTTGTTACATCACATAAAACAGAAACACCCACGACAGACGGGATTTCTCAGATTGTTTTCCGAGTGCTCCAGCTGATCTTTAAAGCTTTAAAAGTGATCGTATTCTTGGCTGTTTTTCAGGTAAAAGTTCTCTATTTGTTGTCTTTGACTGTGTAACATTTCTCTAGCAATATATCTTTTAACTTTGCTTATTACTGGGTAATGGTTTTGATTGTTTAAAGAGATAAAGTACCTGATCATGGGTTGTAACTGTTAACCAATTTCAGGTTGTTGGAAAAAGCAGAATAAACCAAACCAAAGAATAATAATAAAACAAGACAAATAGCCAATGAACAATGTCAAGTTGTTAACAAAACAATTTCTCAAAATATGTTTTATCTACTTTATTAGATAGGTTTATTGATTTTAAAAAGGTCTGAGCTTTTTTACTTATTTCTGTGTAGCTCTCTGAACTACGTAATTGAAATGTCAGAGTAATGTGACATAAATACTGCCATAAAAATCTAAATGATAAAAAAAATGTTTGAATAGAAACCTCTAGACAGCAGCAGTAATAACTACTGGGATGATTTAGCTTCACTGTTTTTCTAAAAAGAAAAAAAGAGTGAATCTCTGACATATTCCCAGAGGAAGCCCTCATGACACTTTGCAGACAGTTGTTGAAATTGCTCCTGATTAAATAACAGCTCTCCCTGTGCTTTCACTGTTAGGTTTTAAACTGCCATTGTAGCAACACACTCAATGTTAGCAGCCTTGGTGCTAATGGTGCTGATACCAGTTTTAGACAGCAGACATTTTGGATGCATCAGTGAAAGGGTAAAGTTCTCTAATGGGGTAAAGGTTTGTATTATAACAATTGCTTCTTTTTGGAAATAAAAAGTATGATTTGTGCCACTGTCTGCAAAGGTTGTGTAAATATCCTGCAGCAGATTCTACACAGCCAAGCTTAGGAGGACTGCCAAATTCCAGTGGTGTGTAAATATGGTTGTATTAATTTGCTTTTCTTTGTTTGCTCAGTTTTGATCTTTAAAAAAAAGAATGTTTTCTTCCCTTCTTGTTTTTTTTTTTTTGTTTTTTGTTTTTTACTCTATGTGCCAACGGTTTCTGTTGCTTTAGCTTAAAAAAATGACAGGAACTAAAGTTGACCTAATTTGACCATAAGTGTCTCATTACCAACTAAAGTTGGTAAAGTAAATGTGACAAGTCACATTTAACTCATTTAGATTGTGGGTGATGATGGTGGAATTGGTATCACTGGTGCCTCACAGAGAAACCTTCTTTTGTTTCTTCCTATAGTCCAAACACATGCACATTAAGGTGAATTCACTGCATTGGTTTCTGAAAAATCCCAACGTCACTTTGGGTACAAGTGTCTAAGATAAAAATAAACATTCTGATATGTTGTTGGTCCACTGGTTTTTATTTCTATTTTCAACTAGGTCCCCTACAATAACAAAACTAAAAGTGAAGGAAAATATGTTTCTAGGGGTCATTATCGATGAAGATGTTAATGGTGTAAAAATAAAAATAGCAAGAGCAATAGGTTTACTTCATAAAATAAAACAATTTTTTAATAAAAAAGCATTAGTTCAAGTATATAATTCCTTGATTGCACCATATGTGACTTATTGTATTGAACTTTGGGGAACAATATATAAAACTCATACACAATCACTTTTGCTACTACAAAAAAGAGCCATTAGAATCATTACTCAGAGTAGTTATAGAGCACCATCTGGTCCACTATTTGCTGAGTTAAGAGTATTAAAGTTTCCAGATTTAGTGGATCATAACATATTAAAATTAATGTGTAAAGCTCACAAAAAATCATTACCAATAAATATTCAAATGAAAATTGAAAAAAGAAAGTTGCTACAATTTAAAAGGGTATGAGATATTTATAATACCTAGATTTAGGACTAAAGAGTTGGAGTGCTGTGTTTCTGTATATGGAGTCAGGATGTGGAACAGTCTGGAACACGTACTAAAAGAGGCCAAATCGATTAAAATGTTTAAACAGAATGAAAAAAAACTAGGTTTAGAAATTATATGGAATAATCTTCTGTGTATTTTCCTTTTTAATTTCACTTTTTCTGTATTGAACAGCAATGATTTCTAGCTAATGTGTTGAAACTCCATTTAAGGATTGTTAGTGAACTAGTGGCAAGCTGCTTGGCAGCTGTCTTGGTAATCTTTGTTAGTGAGTATATTTTAATTTTTTGCTAGGGGTGTGACTGGGGCTGATTACATATAATATTTTCTTCTATCTGCTCCTTTTCATTTAAGTATTGTAATTTGTATTCATTATTTTTATTATTTTGTAAAGTTGCAATGTTTTTAAATGAAATAAAAGTTGAAAAGAAAAAAAAAGTGTTCTAGAGTCAGGGGCAGTTCTGGGGGGGGGGGGGGGGGGGCTGTGCCACCTGACCGCAGGCTTGGACCCCCCTGTGCCCTCCAGCTAAGGGCAGAGGATGAACATTGATGTGTACTGATTTTAATTTTTATTATTTTTTTGTGATAATTTTGCCTACTTGAAATGACAAGCGCTTATATTTTGTCACTGAGGCAGATAACTTCAATATCAATGTTTTTTTTATTTTTTTGCAGTTATATTTTTTAACTTATTAAAAATCTTTGGTAGCTAAAACAACTGTAACGGCTTTGCTGTTCTTAAATGACTGTAGTCATATACTAAAGTTTGGAATATTTGAAGGCAGTGTTTTTGATGTTTTCTAAGAAAAGTGTCGGTTTAACAAAGCAGTCGGCATCAGTAGGCCCGGCCTCTAATGTTAGAACCTCTCCTGCTTAAGAGGTAAATGTAAAAAATAAAACTTTCACACAAAATTGCATAAAATATGCATTAACAGTAGGACTCATAAGGCAGTCATTTGACAGTTTTCATATTTTGATATGTAATAACTTTAGTTACACAGATCTCATGTTGTCCTGCCTTCTTGACTTGTCCTATTTATGTGTGTCCTCTGTTTCCGGTATTATTTCCAGAAAATAATGTATTAACAATGAAATATGGTTGTTTTTGTCTTAGTCTACAACAAACTGTCAGTCTGATGGCTCTATCATTTAAGTTTTAAAATATTCAGAGTAGGCTTGTCCGATAAGGTAGGTTTTGATTCCATGCTGTCGTTCTTTTTAAAACAGAACCAGTTTCGTTACCTGTTTAAAAAGAACGACAGCATGGAATTAGAACTAATACACAGCAAGAACACACCTAAGAGGTAGGTTTTGAGTTTTGATTTAACATGGGAGAGAATGAGTAGTGCGGAGGTCAGGAAAGAGAATTCCAGCGGTGGGGAACAGAGCAGCTGAATGCTCTACTCAAAGGGAAAACGGGAGCAGAGGGAGCTGAGAGTGGAGGAACTGCAGAAGAATGAACTAAGCGGACAGGAGATCAGATATGTAAGATGGAGCCAGGCTATGAAGAGCTTTGAAAGCGATGAATGTAATTTTTAAACTGATTCTCTGTTGGATGGCAAGCAAGTGTAGTTGTTGCAAGATGGGTTGATGTGATGAGAGGTAGGAGTCCTATGATGACACGTGCTGCTGTATTGTGTAGAAGCTGCAGTTTCTGGAGGGATTTGCTGGGGAGACCAAAGAGAAGTGAGTTGCATTAGTCAATCCTGGATGTGACAAGGCTGTGGGCAAGGTGAGGAGTCAGTGATGGATGGAGACAGGAGATGTTATGCAAATGAAAGTAAGCAGATCGGGTAATATTATTGACGTGGGACTGAAAAAGTGTGCTGTGGAGGATGACACCCAAGCTCTTAACATGAGGAGAGGGTTCAAAACTTTGATTTGAAGAGAATGTGGGGAGTGCCTACCTAGGACTTCAGTTTTAGAACAGTTCAGTTTAAGGAAGTTGGAAATAAACCAAGAATGACCTTTTTTAAGACGAAGGGTAAGGGAGGTTGGTGGAAGTGAAATTGAGGGTTTGATATAGAGGTGCATCTTGTTGTCATGTGTATAACAATGAAAATGAATTTTACGCTTCTCGTCTCGTCTCGTCTTCCTCCGCTTATCCGGGTCCGGGTTGCGGGGGCAGCATCCCAACTAGGGAGCTCCAGGCCGTCCTCTCCCCGGCCTTGTCCACCAGCTCCTCCGGCAGAACCCCAAGGCGTTCCCGGACCAGATTGGAGATGTAACCTCTCCAAAGTGTCCTGGGTCGACCCGGGGGCCTTCTGCCAGCAGGACATGCCCGAAACACCTCCCCGGGGAGGCGTCCAGGAGGCATCCTGACCAGATGCCCAAACCACCTCAACTGGCTCCTTTCGATCCGGAGGAGCAGCGGTTCTACTCCGAGTCCCTCCCGAATGTCCGAGCTCCTCACCCTATCTCTAAGGCTGAGCCCGGCCACCCTACGGAGGAAACTCATTTCGGCCGCTTGTATCCGCGATCTCGTTCTTTCGGTCATTACCCAAAGCTCATGACCATAGGTGAGGATTGGGACGTAGATCGACCGGTAAATCGAGAGCCTGGCTTTCTGGCTCAGCTCCCTCTTCCCCACGACAGATCGGCTCAGCGTCCGCATCACTGCAGATGCCGAACCAATCCGCCTGTCGATCTCCCGATCCCTCCTACCCTCACTCGTGAACAAGACCCCGAGATACTTAAACTCCTCCACTTGAGGTAGGACCTCTCCCCCGACCCGGAGGTGGCAAGCCACCCTTTTCCGGTCGAGAACCATGGTCTCAGATTTGGAGGTGCTGATCCTCATCCCAGCCACTTCACATTCGGCCGCGAACCTACCCAGCAAGAGCTGAAGGTCAGAGCTGGATGAAGCTAGGAGGACCACATCATCCGCAAAAAGCAGAGACGAGATTCTCCTGCCACCAAACTCGACACACTCCACACCACGGCTGCATCTAGAAATTCTGTCCATAAAAGTGATGAACAGAACCGGTGACAAAGGGCAGCCCTGGCGGAGTCCAACCCTCACTGGGAATAGGTCCGACTTACTACCGGCTATGCGGACCAAACTCACGCTCCTCTGGTAAAGGGACTGGATGGCCCTTAACAGAAAGCCACCCACCCCATACTCCTGGAGCATCCCCCACAGGGTGCCCCTGGGGACACGGTCATAAGCCTTCTCCAAATCCACAAAGCACATGTGGATTGGTTGGGTAAACTCCCATGCCCCCTCCATCACCCTTGCAAGGGTATAGAGCTGGTCCACAGTTCCACGGCCAGGACGAAAACCACATTGCTCCTCCTCTATCTGAGATTCAACTATCGATCGGACCCTCCTCTCCAGTACCTTGGAGTAGACCTTTCCAGGGAGGCTGAGGAGTGTGATCCCCCTATAGTTGGAACACACCCTCAGGTCACCCTTCTTAAAGATGGGGACCACCACCCCGGTCTGCCACTCCCTAGGAACTGCCCCCGATGACCACGCAATGTTGTAGAGACGTGTCAACCATGACAGCCCTACAACATCCATAGCCTTGAGATACCCAGGACGAACCTCATCCGCCCCCGGGGCTCCGCCGCTGTGTAGTTGTTTGACTACCTCAGCAACTTCTGCCCCCGAGATCGGACAGTCCATCCCCAGGCCTCCCAGCTCTGGTTCCTCCTCGGAATGCGCATTGGTGGGATTGAGGAGCTCCTCAAAGTATTCCTTCCACCGTCCGACTATAGCCTCAGTTGACGTCAGCAGCTCCCCATCCCCACTGTAAACAGTGTGAGCGAGTTGCTGCCTTCCTCTCCTGAGGCGCCGGACAGTTTGCCAGAACCTCTTTGGAGCTGATCGATAGTCTTTCTCCATGGCCTCACCAAACTCCTCCCACGCCCGAGATTTTGCCTCGGCAACTGCCACTGCTGCACCAAGCTTGGCTATCCGGTACCTGTCTGCTGCCTCCGGAGACCCACAGACCAGCCACGCCCTGTAGGCCTCCTTCTTCAGCCTGACGGCTCCCCGAACCTCTGGTGTCCACCAGCGGGTACGGGGGTTGCCACCACGACTGGCACCGGCCACCTTACGACCACAGCTAGCAACAGCCGCCTCGACAATTGCAGAGTGGAACAAGGCCCACTCGGACTCAATGTCCCCCACTGCTCTCGGGACGTGGTCAAAGCTCTGCCGAAGGTGGGAGTTGAAGACCGTCTTGACAGGTTCTTCTGCCAGGCGTTCCCAGCAGACCCTCACTATGCGTTTGGGTCTGCCAGGTCTACGCGGCATGTTCCCTTGCCATCTGATCCAACTCACCACCAGGTGGTGATCAGTTGACAGCTCCGCCCCTCTCTTCACTCGGGTGTCCAAAACATACGGCCGCAGGTCAGATGATACGACTACAAAATCTATCATCGACCTGTGACCTAGGCTGCCCTGGTACCAAGTGTACCGGTGGGCATCCTTATGTTCGAACATGGTGTTCGTTATGGCCAAACTGCGGCTTGCACAGAAGTCCAATAACAAAACACCGCTCGAGTTCAGATTAGGTGAGCCGTTCCTCCCAATCACACCCCTCCAGGTCAAGCTGTCATTGCCCATGTGAGTATTGAAGTCCCCCAGCAGGACAATGGAGTCCCCTGATGGAGCACTATCTAGCACTCGTCCCAGGGACTCCAAAAAGGGTGGGTACTCTGAACTGATATTTGGCCCATAAGCACAAACAACAGTCAGGACCCGTTCCCCGACCCGAAGGCGCAAGGAAGCTACCCTCTTGTCCCCCGGGGTAAACCCCAACACACAGGCAGAGAGTCTCGGGGCTAACAAAAAGCCAACCCCAGCCCTCCGCCTCTCACGCGGAGCAACTCCAGCAAAGTAGAGTGTCCAACCCCTCTCCAGGTCTCGGGTTCCAGAGCCAATGCAATGTGTCGAGGTGAGTCCGACTATATCTAGCCGGTACCGCTCAACCTCTGCCACAAGCTCCGGCTCCTTCCCCGCCAGCGAGGTGACGTTCCATGTCCCAAAAACTAGTTTTTTTTGTCCGGGGACTGGACCGCCAAGGCTCCCGCCTTGGTCTGCCACCCGATTCGCATTGCACCGGACCCTTCATGTTCCTCCTGCAGGTGGTGGGTCCACAGTTGGACGAGCCCATGTATCCGGTTCGGGCTGGGCCCGGCCGGGCCCCATGGGCGAAAGCCCGGCCACCAGGCGCTCGCTCATGGGCCCCAACCCCAGGCCTGGCTCCATGGTGGGACCCCGGTAACCCTCCGGGCCGGGTACTCCGACTCTTCGTTTTAACCGCCATGAAAGATCCTTCGAACCGTTCTTTGTCTCACCCTTCACCTAAGACCAATTTGTCATGGGAGACCCTACCAGGGGCACTAAGTGCCCCAGACAACATAGCTCCTAGGATCATTAGGGCACTCAAACTCCTGCACCACGATAAGGTGACGGTTCAAGGTCCCAATTTTACGCTTCTGGAAAATGTAACCTAGCGGAAAAATGTAAATGATGAAACCCCGGGATCGAGCCCTGGGGCACACCATCAGAAACAGGGAAAGGACTGGATTTATTTAAGTTCAGTTGAACAAATTGTGTACGACCAGAGAGATAAGAGGTGTAGCAAGCAAGAGGCGTGTTTGTGATAGATGACAGTTCTGCTGAGATAAGTGGTATGGGAGATGGTGTTGAACACTGCTGTTTGATCAAGAAGGACGAGGATAGACAATAAACCAGAGTCAGAAGCAGTGAGAAGGTCAATGGTGATTTTGAGAAGTGCTGTTTCAATGCTGTGAAGAGGACAGAATCCAAACTGAAACTAGATGTTATTGGTGATGAGGTTTTTGAAAAATTGAGAGGCTATAGACTTTTTGAGAACTTTGGAGATGAAGGGTAGATTGGAAATAGAAAAAGAACCAAAGAAGAAACAATCGTTTATATAGCGCCTCTCAAAATAAAATCACGAGGTGCTTCAATTAGGATGTAGGTTACTGAAGTTAGTGGAGTCTAAGCCAGGTTTATTTTCAGAAGAGGTGTAAGCATTGCAGTTTTGAAAGCAGGAAGGACAATTCCAGAGTTTAGAGAGCGTTGAATGATATCAGTGATGAGAGGAGCAAGAGAAGAGAGACAGGTTTTAACAAGAGCTGTAGGAAGCGGATCAAGTTGCCAGGTGGAGGGTTGGGATCTAACGATATGTTCAGTAATGTCTTGGACAGATGGGAGGACAAAGCTGGAAAATGTGGTTTTGGGAAGTGGTGAGGGGACAGTGATGTCCTCTAGAGTCTGAAGCACCCTGAGAAATTAGGCGTCGGTGTGTAAGCGATCTGCATTTTATTCTGCTTTTTTTTTCCACAGCATCATAAAATTTACTAAACTTACTTTAGAATCAAAGTTTTATAAAATAACATTCCAAAATATGTCAACATCTGTCAGTTTTTCTTCTTCTGACCCCTGCCGGTGAAGGTTCTAAGTCATCCAGGTCAGTCGATTCAGATGAAGCCAACAGGATTTCTTTGGTTTCTCAAAGACATTTTGGTTCTAATCCAAGGAGATTAGTCCACTCAAATGTGAATATTCAGTTTCTAACATGGTGGCATTAGAATATTCTGTTTATACTGTAGAGAACTGTTGGTGCTTAATGAGTTAAAATTACTGGTGAATCACCCTCCTCCCATACCCATTAATGTTACCCATGGGCCCTATTACATTTCTAACCCTTACAAGCAATACAGCAGCAGTCATCAGAGTTTGAGAAGAAAGGAAATTCATGGACAGAATGTGTAATAATTCAAATTTTTGCACAATATTGAGCATTTGTTGTATTTATTTGCTGTTTAAAATATTTTTCAATGTTACAAATATTTTAGAAATTCCTAAAAAGCCTCAAAGTGCCAAACAAAGGGAAACATCACAAGTCTTAAGGCAGATGGGGATGCCATATGTTGTGGACTCATTCTAGGAAGACTTGAATTATATTAGGGCACAATACACAATGTGGCTCAGGACTATTTTCTAAACACTAATAACTTACTAAATCATTAGTTTCTAAACGTAGAACAGCAGGAATATGAGCTCATTTGTGGATAGGAATCCGAAAGAAACCCAAACAAAGTGTAGACTCTGCTAAAGTAAGTAAGTAAGTAAGTAAGTAAAAGTTTATTTATATAGCGCCTTTCACAGATATAAATCACAAAGCGCTATACAACATGAAAAAGATCAGGGCAAATACCTCTAACCAATAAAAACATCAGAAAAACAATAGCAGTGATAAACGTAGAAAATAAAATCATGAGTGAAGGTGTGAACCCGAACAAAGCCATCATTCTGAAACATTTAGGGAGGGAACGCCTGGATGAAAAGGTGAGTTTTTAGATGATTTTTAAAGACCTCTACAGTGTTAGAAAGACAGAGATTTGAAGTGTTACACCCCTCCCGGCCTAGGAGTACCAGGAGGGGCAACACAAGTGTGGTGGGAGCAAACACGAAGACAATAAAAAGTTCAAAAGGAGTTTATTGACTAAAATTGTCCCAGGAGGGTGTAAATAAAGTCTCTGGAAATAATAATGTCAATAATAACTGAAGACAAGGGGCAAAGCCCCCCTTAAGCTCGGATAATACCCTCCTGTTTTGTGGACTGGTCCTCCTTTTAGTCCTGTGCTGCTCCTAACGTGGGCAGCGTCTCACGCTCTCCCGTTCTCTCAGTCTCTCTCTCTCTCAGGGGATGGGTTTCCTCCAGAAAAAGACCCTTGTGTCATCTGTAGTCTTTAGGTCACTCGTCTCCACGATCTCCGGCTGCAACTCTCCGTTTCTTTACACTGCTTTCCTTCGCAGCTCAGCTCGGCACTCCTTCAGCAGCTCGAAACTCCCGTACTCGGTGATTGGAATCCTCTTCCTTTACACGACTCTGTCAAGCGCTCCTTCACTTCTCTCTCAAACTTCATTTCTTTCACGAAGCTCCAAACTCCGTCCTTTCTCCACAAGCGCGTTGTCTGTAACTTCTCACCGACTTCTCATCGAACTCTCACTGGAAACTCCTCGACGACCTTTCACCGCTCTCCTTCTCAACTCCACTCTCAGCTCCTCAACTTCATTCACCTTCTCAACCGCTCCCCCCTTTAGCCGCTTCGTCTTCCTTTATAAGAAGCCCTGATGAGCGCGGATTGCTTCCAGCTGGTGGCAGCGGGCCGGCAGGAAGGGTGCGGCTCAGCGTGCCTCTCTCCATGGTGCTGATCCTGTCACCATGATCCTGTCTCAGCGGGGCCGGAGCAAGGAGCTGTCCTTGGTGCGGTGGTTAAAATGGAGCCCAAGAACACAGAGGTCATAACATGAAGGTAGACTGTTCCAAAGTCTGGGTGCAATAGTCTGAAAGGCCCTGTCCCCTTTGGTTTTCAGTCTGGTTCGAGGAACAGCCAGGAGGTTTTCAGATGTGGATCTAAGGTTCCGAGAGGTGGTGTGTGGGGATAAAAGCTCAGATAGGTAGCTTGGAGCCTGGTTGTTAAGAGCTCTATGGGTCAGGACTAAAACTTTAAACTGTATTCTATATTCTACCGGGAGCCAGTGGAGGGACTATAATACTGGAGTGATGTGAGCTCGTCTGCTGGATTTGGTTAGGAGTCTGGCTGCTGCATTTTGGATGGCTTGAAGGCGTGAGAGGGAGGTTTTGCTGAGACCAGTAAAAAGAGTGTTAGAGTAGTCTAAGCGTGATGACTCAAAGGCATGGATTATTTTTTCCACATCTGCAGTAGAAACCAGTTTACGGACTTTTGAAATGTTTCTCAGTTGAAAGAAACAAGAGCAGGAGATGGTTTTGACGTGTGAGTCTAAACTTAAAAGCTGGATCAAAAATAACTCTGTAACGTGAGGAAATATGGGTTTTCTGTTACAAAGGTGGTGTTGGACTCAGCTGGGTCAAAGCTGGGTCGTTGAGAACTTTCAGCCACAGATTAAGACCTGAACGCCAGCGAGTCTGGGAAGAAGCCATAACATCAGCCACCTGCAGCGTCCAGAAGACGTGTTTCCATGAGTTGTACCCGGAACAAGTCAAAACATAAAGTTTAAACTTCCTTTTCTTGTTTTGAATGTTAAAAGTTTAATCATCAATTTGCTCATTACACATGTGTTAATCAAATTAATGACTATTATGCTTTGGGTACTTATAAGAGATTTAATTAATCCATTCTTAATTAAATGTTAATGTTGAGGATGTTTGTTATCGACCTTCACACACACTCAAGCACACACACACTCAAACACACCCACACACAGATTCTCACAGTAAACTCCAAAACACATTTGCTGACGCACACGTTTGCTTTGAGAAGAGAAAGGTTTTTGGTAAGTTTCAGTCTTATGATTTCAGTTCGTGTTGGACAACGAAAGAAAGTGGACCTGAAAACCAAAGGGGGGGCAGAGCTGGTTGGCTCGTTTCTCCCCCCCTCACGCTGTTCCTGTCAGCCAGACAGAATAGCTGAATCGCAACTTCTAACGCAGACTCATACAGAGTCTTTGATTTCTGAGTGAACTAAACTTAACAAAGCACATCGACAAAACGCTTTATCATCACGTGTACCGAGGTCATCTCCTGGACCGGGTCGCAGCACGCCTTCGTCTTCTCTGCCAGCCGAGGTGTCACCCCTGGATGAAACATCGTCCTTTGACGTCCCGGGTCCAAGAGGAGGGTCCGAATACGGTGAGACAGAACACGAGAGATAGCGTTTTGATGCATCTTTTCCAACAAAACCTAAGTTTATTCAAACCATCACTTTTCACTCAGACACCTGTTTCTTCCTGAAGCAAAATCAGATACACACACGCATCCATCTCACCTCATGTTCAATTCTCACTACACTTTGCACCCACACGCATCCATAATCACATCATATCACTCTCAATCTTCATTCACCGACAGAAGGTCTATTTGAGCAAGAACAGCATATCAACTGTTAAAGATTGTCCCACAAAGTTGCCAATGTTGATTGTTATTTCCTGTTTGTCAATTTCAAAATCATTAGTTTAATTTGAAGAATTAAAACTTTTAATTGTCAAACTGGTTTCCTCATTGAACTGAAACACAGACACACAGATATTATCGTCAGTTTATCGATAAAAACAACCTTTGAGTCTTCTTAACAATATAAAATTTGGTTATTTATTTATTAAAAATTAATATTCCGAATTAATACGTAGCATGGTTCCTCTTTCATAAAAGAGCATAAAAACACAACGCAACAATATGGCTGAGCAACCCAGTTTCTCCTACAACTCCCAGGTTTCTAATGTTGGCCTTGGCTGATGGGCAAAAAGAGGCAATTTCTTGCTCGATTTTTGGCTGAAGTTCCGGGGGTGCAGCGATCAGAGTCTCTGTCTTGTTAGCATTTAAGACAAGAAAGTTGCTGGACAGCCAGTTACTGATCTGGGTCAGGCAGAGTACAAGTGTAGCCAGCCTGTCCAACTGGTGTGGCATAAAGGACATATAGAGCTGAATATCATCAGCGTAGATGTGGTAGGAGATGTCTGGGAAAGACTGAATGATGCCAGCTAGGGGAAGAATATAGAATGCAAATAGTAGAGGCCCTAGAACTGAACCTTGTGGGACCCCGCATGTTAGAGAGGCAGTATCTGAGGAGAAGGGTTCAGACTTCACTGTGAATGTTCTGTTAGTGAGATAGGAAGAGAGCCAGTCTAGAGCAGAACCTGAAATCCCAGCCAGGTCCTTTAACCTGTTTAGTAGAACGTTGTGGTCTACAGTGTCAAAAGCTGCACTGAGGTCGAGCAGGACCATGACAGAGCATTTCCCTGCATCAGCAGCCATCAGGAGGTCATTATGCACCCTTACTAGAGCAGTCTCAGTTGAGCGCTGCTTCAGAAAGCCAGACTGGAAGGGGTCAGAGATCTTTGACTTGGAAAACCAGGATCTGAGTTGGGTTTCAACAACCTTCTCAAGTACTTTGCTGATGAAAGGTAGCTTAGAAATGGGCCTAAAGTTACTGGTGGAGCTGGCGTCAAGGTTGGGTTTCTTTAAGAGAGGAGTCACTACTGCATTTTTAAAGTAAGATGGAACATAGCCTTGGCTCAGTGAGCTGTTGATTATAGTCAACAGAGATGGACTGATAGAGGCAAGGGACCCGACTAAAACAGAGGGAGTTAAGATATCTGAAGAGCATGATGAGAGTTTCATCCGACTGATGATTGAGGTTAAGTCATTTAGTGTAATTGGGGAGAAGGAGGTGAAAGACTCGGAGCACTGAGGGGCCTCCCCTCCTGAGGGGGCGAGGGCTGGTGGAATGCTGGATCTCAGATTCAGCACCTTGTTTGCAAAAAAGTGGAGAAAGGTGTTACAATCATCAGCTGAAGATAGCTGAGCCTGGTGCGGAGGAGAAGACAGGATGCTGGAGATGGTATCAAACAAAACCTTAGGATTATTCTTATTTTGACATATGAGGTTGCTGAAGAAAGAAGACCTGGCATTTTCTACAGCTTCGTTGTATGACTCGAGAAGTTCTTTAAAATATTCACGATGAACAACCAGACCTGTCCTCTTCCACCGTCGTTCCGCTTTTCTATAGGAGCGTCTAAGGTCAAGAATCTGGTTGTTCAGCTAGGGTGAACTAGAGGCACTGATACTGCGGCTGGTTTTGTAAGGGGCGACCTGATCTAGAATTTTGAGGCAGTGATCATTAAATGAGTTGGTAAGGAGCTCTACATCATCAGAGGAAGGAGGTACAAAGTCAAAGAGGGAGGAGAAATTTAAAATGGTAGAACTGTTGATAATACGTCTTTGCTTAGCAGAGACTGGTAAAAGAGATTCAGAATTTAAGTTGATATGAAAAGAAACTGACTTATGGTCACTGAACACAACATCATTTATCTGCAGCTTATCAACAAGAAGTCTCGCCATCTGTAATCTGCTCTTTCCTACAAGTTTCTCTACAAATTAAAGAGCTAAAAATAAACAGAAAGTTTTCTTGTAGCTGTAAATTGGAGAGATATCCGCATTAATACATCAAAATTAATTGATTTATGTTTTCTAAAATTAAGCACATTTTACTTTGCATGCAACTGTCCCTGCAGAGCAGGCGGAAAAGTTTAGAAGCATTTGCTGCAATTTAATCGTACGGTTTAACAAGCAGACAAGTGAGGTCAGAGCTGTTTGTTTGACTCCCATAAACGAGGCTTGGGGAGAGCCGCAGAGAGCACGAACTCTCCTCTGGTGGGCTGAAAGAACCGTTAAAAGGGCAGAATCCATTAAAGTGGCAAACACACGCTCCTGACTGCAGACTGACTAAGGAGGTGCAAAGTCCTGCACTCACTGAAAATATAATACCAGGAAGAAAACGTTTTTAAAAATGAAATATCGGTTCAATTTTAACAGCAGCTTGGGTCAGAAACACAGGTCGTGTTAAAGGGAGTTTATCTACTGAGCTGAGTTCAAGTAAGAACTTATACATCAAGCCATTAATCCAATCTGTCCAATTCTAGCAGACAAAAAGAGAATAAAGGACATTACATCAATCTGATCTGAGATAAAACGCAAACCAAACACTTCAAACATGTGGATTGTTGCTTTTATAAGTCTTTAATGGACACTTTACACTTGCATAAGGAGATCATTCAGTACATTTATATCTTATTAGATTCAGAGTTGCTTATTGAATTCCTTACCTGAAAGGCCACTGATGACAGACAGGAGGAGAAATGGTTTCCATGGTGACCCCATACTTGTTAAAGAGGGTCCCTTCTGCTAGAACGTTAGCAGGTCAACGTCTTCATTAAAGCTGTGCCTGTAAAAAATGAAAAGTGAGTCAGAGTGAAAAAAATAGAATGAGCTGGCATGAGGATGTGCTTCTGCTCATCACGTGTGTTTGCTCTCCTCATTACTGAAAATGCTCATAAATCCAACAAGCAGGAGAGGTACACGAGAAGACTTCACAGTTTCACTGAAAAACATGAAATGAGTTGCATTTTAAGTATGTATATGTATATATATATATATATATATATATATATATATATATATATATATATATATATATATATATATATACACCGTAAATCCTCTAATACAGGCCGGTATTCAATTAAAGGCCGGGTCTCCAATTCTGGCCGGTGTCTGAGTCAGCGGAGGTAAATAATGGCCGGTCTCTTATTGTGGCCGGATGGCATGTGGTAACAAGCAAGTACGAGCGTCCCAGCGGCAGAGTTATAGTCCCCAAATCAAACAGCAGGAGGCAGTAGAAGTTCACGCAGACCTTTTTTAGGCCTTTTCTTCAACGCTTTGTAACGCTTCAGACACGATCCTCTATCACGCTCCTACCACACAGAGTCACGGTGTCAGTTAACCATGCTAATTCAACCCGCTCCACAGAACACACATCACCTTCCCTGTGGCTTACATAACACTCACACAACACGCAAATCAGCACATAGGAACTAGCAGAACGATAGGAAACACATATAACACAATACCCAGAATGCACCTGGCTTACAACCCCAGCCAGGTCATTACACTATCAAGTTCAAAGAGAACGTGCTGATTATGCTGCAGAACACTCTGGAGAGCAGCAGTAGGGGGTGTATGAACTACAGTAATCCCTCCGCGGTAGATGCGTTCCAGACCTGGCCGCGATAGGTGAAAATCCGCGAAGTAGGGACTCCCAGCATGCCCCTCGCGGGGATTCCCTTCACGTCACAAACCGCGGCTATAAACGGAAGTCGCCTTTCCAGCTCACCACTCAGTCATCGTTTCTTCAGATTCACGATCAGAGTTTCCAACCTACCGATCAATCCAACGAACTATCAGCTCATAGTAAGTTATCTTACTTACTTCTGGAAAGCCCGGCATTTCCGTGTCACTTCGTTGACGCTCGAACGCTCGGGGGTTTCCTAGAGCACCGACGCTATCACTTCCGCATCTGTGAAACCACGCTCCCTATTGAATTATCGTATGATCACATTCTCTTTTTGGGGGTAAAACTCAAGTGCCAGACCTTAGGTACTGACACGCGATCGTTCATGTCGGTTAATTTCCTTTAATGTTTTCTGTCTTTTATTTGCGCCTGATGTGTATCGCTGCTGTGGAGCGGGGCGCATCAACTTGTCCTCCGACGCACAGATCACAGCAGGGAGCGCTCAGCTGTTTTCGCGGTCGGTAGATCTGCCTCCTGAGCACGGCCACAGTAACAATCAGGTGTCGCCACCTCAAAAACTAATTTAACACGCAATCGTTCATGTCAGTTCATTTTCTTTAATGTTTTCTGTCTTTTATTTGCGCCTGATGTGTTTCGCTGCATGCTGTGGAGCGGGACGCTGCGCGCATCACCTTGTCCTCCGACGCACTGATCACTGATACAGCCGCCAAACAGCAAGCGCTCCGCTGTTTTTGCGGTCGGTAGATCTTTTAGAACTGCAGTTCAAAGGTAACTCATGAGGTGAATATATATGAACCCAGGTAGCAGTTTTTCTTTAGGATTGAGAGGAGATGCAGGAAGATAATAAACAGACAGGACAGAAAAATAGTCAAATAAAAACAAGTTAGTTTTTGTACCTGCTGTTGCAACAAACAGACACCATTGAAGGTCATCAGAAGTGAGGAACAGAAAATGAAATAATTATTTTAATGTTTAGAGCAGCAGGAACTCCGAGAGGCTGCAGGCGCATCAGTGAGTTTGCGGCTGCTGCGCAGGGAGAGGGGGGAGATGGCTGAAGCAGGAACTACCGTTGTTAAAAGAAATGTGTTTAACTTTGAAAATGTGGGCGCACTTTTAATTGTCAAAAACTCCAGCAAACCATTAGTTCATTTTGCTCAAATAGAAATAGAGGCCTGCCTCTAATACTGGCCCTCCTTCCAATAAAGGCCTGGAGCTTGATGAGCTTGAGTCAAATACAGGCCCGGGCCTGTATTAGAGGATTTACGGTGTGTATATATATATATATAATGTTGGTATCATTCTTCCATATTCCATCCATCCATCCATTTTCCTCCACTTAGAGGTCAGGTCGCATGGGGCATCAGCCTAGGGAGGCCCAGGCTTCCCTCTCCCACTTGGGCCAGCTCCTCCAGGCGAATACCAAGAAATTCCCACACCAGCCTAGAGACATAGTCCCTCCAACGCATCCTGGGTCTTCCTTTAGGTCTCCTGCTGGTTGGATGTGCCCACAAAACCTCACTAGGGAGGCATCATAACCAGATGCCCGAGCCACCTCAACTGGCTCCTCTCGATGTGGAGGAGCATCAGATCGTCTGAGCTTCTCACCCTATCTCTAAGGGAGAGCCCAAAAACCCTGTGGAGAAGACCCACTTTGGCCACTTGTATCCGAGATCTCGTTCTTTGGGTCACCACCCAAAGCTCATGACCATAGATGATGACACAACAGACCAGTCTTACGCCCGCATTGCGGCAGATGCAGCACCAATCCACCTGCCTTTCCCTCTTTGGTGGAAAGGGCCCAGAGATACCTAAACTCCTCCTCTTGAGGCAGAACCTTGTCCCTGACTTGGAGAAGGCATTCTATCCTCAAGACCCTGGTCTGGAACTTGGAGGAGCTGATTCTCATCCTAGCTGTTTCACACTTGGCTGCAAACCGCTCCAGGGGCACCTGGAGATCATAATCAGAAGAAGCTAACAAGACCACACTAGCCACGTTTACATGTGCCAAATTTCCCCAATGAGTTTCGGACTCATGTTTTATTACTGAGCTCTGTTGTGGTTTATTCTTAACAAAATGTGACAATCAGCTTCTTTAAACTCAAACCAGTTCTGTTTAACCGATGTTACCTTCTTTACATCCACCTGCTGCAGAAACAGCTGCTGCATTCAAAGTTGACAGAAACGGAGACTCGTGCTGCAAACCCCGCAATGAATCTTTGTATTTCCAGTAGCGACTTGAACACGTTTGTGCAATAATCTGAATTTTATTTTACATCCACAAAATTTAAGTTCTGGATTAGATATTACAGAAACGGGGATGGCTTGCCATCAAATTTAAAAGCCGGCGCTCCTAATTAAGCCGTCATGTATTTAAGTCAGGTAGTCCAAATGTTGGCTGGCTGTTGCACACATGCGCAGTGGGCATTACTTTACTCCAACAGTCTGAATGGCTGTGTACATGCACGTCAATCAGAATGATGATCGGACAAAACCACCTCTCTCAATCGAATTGAAATTTCATTCCGATAGAGCAGAATATTTCAATTCACATGTTTACATGCAGAAGTTTTGGTCTGATTGGGCATTCAATCCGATTAATTGTGCCCATGTAAACATGGCTAGTGTCTGCAAAAAGCAGAAACCTGGTCCTATTCCTTGTTGCTTATTTGTGGAATAATAATGTAGTTTTTTGTAATACTACTTCACAGTCGCTGTTTTTAGTTATATTCACAAACTTTTTTTGGAATGTCATTTATAAACATTGTCATTTAACATAATTGGAAGGTGTGTATGACTCCTGGTCCTATGTAACTTGTGATGAGGAAAAAATACAACGTAGAAAACGGTGACTGGTGTTTAGTGCCATCACGTTTACTTGGGCAATGCAAGTTCCGGTATCAGGAGGACCGGGGATGATATCCGATGGGAGGGGTAAGGATTTCATGACCGTGTTTGTGTTTAAAGCTTGTTTTGCAGATTTGAAATTGTAGCTTTAATTTAGACACAATGCTAATTATATGGTTTTGTTTCTGTTGCCCGACGCCAGAGTAACCTGTGCAGATGTTATTGCCCTCAGTAACACTCATTTCCATACATTAAATCTCCACTCACTGCACAAGTATGTGCGTTCATTTGAACCCTCAATTTGCTCCTCACACACTTATCCCAGTGGCAGTGTTTCTCATCTCATCATCAAAGCAGTTTAAGCCACTTAAATCATGAATACAGTGGCACACAAAAGTCGCGAGGCTGACAGACGAACATCCACTTCCTGTCTGAGTCACTGAACGTTCATCATTTCTGCTGTGTCATCTGTGATTCATCTTATTTGCTACGTCACAATCCACCAGCAGTGCTGCATAAATGTGTCCCGATTGGCGAGTTAGCAAATATGTATGCAAATATTTTAATTTCTTTTTGCAATTTAGCTTCATTTTTCTATTTGCAGGTAAACGTGGTTAGTTTATTATTTATTAAAGTAAAAATGAAATTGTGAAACTTCCTGTTGCTATACCTTAATTTTTATTCCCACTGCACACACAAATGTAAACAACTGAATAGCCGAAGGTCTGCTGTCTAGACAGCAGTCTGTCAGTGTTCTCCTTCTTTTGGAAGAGGTTCTCACATGTCTTCACCTCACCGTGACACCTCAAGCATATCACTAGCAAACAGAAGCAAAAAAAAGCTGTAATTATTTATCCAACAACAGGGGCAGAGGTATCTGTCACATCTCGTTTTAGAGTTTAAGGGTCAACTTTTCCTTAGGGCTGTAGAAAACTCTTACTTTGTATTTTTTGAATTAAAGTTTACTTTAGAGGCGGGGGTGTGGGTGCGTGACATCACGTTTCAAGGGGTCTATAGGCTGCTGTAATTTTTTAACATTTTTACAAGTATCATTTTGTTACTGATAAATATAGACTGGTCACTGATAAAGTATTAACATTAATTTAGCTTCTTCAAAATATATTTTTAGACTAGGCAATTTTTATTTATATAGCACATTTTATACGACATTGGAATGTGCTTTCCATGTGTATTAAAAACTGTGAAAACCATAAAACAGTAAATCTTAAAATCAACATGATCAAAATCAAATTTCAAATGCACAAAAAATTAAATTAGACTGAAAAAAGTCTGAATAGATTACAATGCAGAAGGTGTATGGAGAAAGTGCAGTCTCTCGAGAATTTTTTTGGAAGTTGACATAGATTTTTTTATTCTGTGAAATTAGGTCTTTTAAGTTTTTAAATTTAAAAATACAGCAACGAAAAAGTCATCTGTAAAAATTCAACAACAGATTTTCAACAAAAAAATGTCATCAGCAAAAATCTAACAATAAAACTCAAGAACAGAAATTTTACGGCAACATTGAGTGACAATTACTTTGGCTTGGGTCACCAGGTCATCTCAGAGCAAGATGCATTTTTGCTGAATTTCTGAAGAATTTTTGAGAAAATATCTTTGCAGGTGTACTTTCAATAAAAAAGAATGCAAATAAACATTTAAAAGACTAACAATCTAATTTCATAAAATCAATGTCTAAAAACATCCTACCCTGGTAAGGTATTTTTTCTATAATGGTGTATTATGAAGCATTGATTCAAAGGCAGAGGAGTAAATCAAAGTTTTCAATTTTGATTTAAAGGTGTGGTTAACTGAAAAAGTATTTACAATTTTTGAAAATGATCAGTCATTCTGAGTGTTTCATGCAGGCTGAACATGAAAATAGCCTCCTACAAGCATCTTCTGCATTAGCTTCTGACAAAAAATAAACAAACTCTAGGATTTGAAAATGCTGACAAATCTATGTCACACTGTGAATTAGCATTAATGAACTCACTGATCTTGACTCACAACGAGGAAGGCTGTTATTGTTTTAATGTCTGTAAATCAGCAGAAAACGTCTAGGCTTATTTAAGCTAACTGTTAGCATTAGCAATTCCACCACACATCAGAAGCTCCTCCATACTTGTGTTACTTGTGGAGATAAAACATCCATGTTGCAAGTCAGTGGTAGAGTCACGTTGCTGTTATCCAATCCGAGGCAAGGTGTCCAACTATCAGGAAATAAGAATCCAAAACCTGCCGTCTGAAGGTCAGCTGTGATGTAGGCAACTTTTACGTCCAAGGAATGGTGCACCATATTTGTTCCCTCCGAGAATGACATACAAGGTGCTCATTCTTACTAAAGACCACTGCGAATGTATTGATTGAACGAGTAAACCCCTCCATTAAAAGTTGCTATAGTTGGAGTAGATTTCAGGTCTCTTGAGCTCTTGCTGAATGGAAGGAAACGATAGAGCCTCGTTCTTCTCGCAGATTGAGGTAGATTTATTCATTCATGCCAACGAGGACTACAAAAGTATCACAGCTAAAATAGAGACCACTAGTTGTTTGTTTGCTGTGTAGCTGGTGTTATTTAGTTAGAATGCTCAGCGCTTTCATGTTTCCATGGCAACACTGGAAGTCTGCTTCAGCTCTTGTTTCTCCACATATTTTACTCAAGTTTTCATCATTTATGTGTCAAATGGCCTGTATTTGTTATAGTGCCTTCTAGAGTCCTGGAACCCCCCAAGGCTCTTTGCAACACAATCAGTCATTCACCCATTCACACACACATTCACACACTGGTGGGGATGAGCTACGATGTGGCTACAGCTGCCCTGGGGCGCACTGACAGAGGCGAGACTGCCGAGCACTGGCACCACCGGTCCATTAGACCACCACCAGCAGGCAAGGTAAGTTAAGTGTCTTGCCCAAGGACACAATGACAGTGACAGACTGAACGGGGCTGGAACCTGCAACCTTCCGATTACGGGGTGAATACTTAACTCCTGTGCCACCGTCGATTTCATGTTCGGTCCAAGAGATTGGATGGCTTTGTTTTTGCTGAGCTGCTGTGAGTTTTAAGATTATAAGTTCGTGGCGGTCATGTGAGCCTAAAGTTAATGCTGTAAACTGTTTGTCACAAATATTCACCTCTCATATTACAGACCAAGGTAAAAACATCACATGCATCATTTATTACAAATTTTACCGCGTTTGCCACATGTGACCAGAGAACAAGCTGTTAAAATTTATAGTCTCATCAATAAAGTATTTCCTGTTACATATGTATTATGTTAGCAGTTATAAGCTAGTTTAAAGCTATTTTAACATATTCATCAAGAGGACAGCATTTTAATTATATGGGTCCATCCCAGACAATTATACTTAGCAACGTCAGTGCAATGAAATCCTCCAGGCTGCAAATGAAGCTTAAATACAAAAGTATTAAGATGTAAATCCAATTAGAACCTAACTTTTAAATTTTAACTCCACATTTATAATTTAGCCATCAAAAGCAAAGCTGCAGCTGCAGCTGCTGCTGCCAGTGTGGGCCAGCAATGTCGCTAATTCACCACTTTCCTGTTGCCAGCCACTGACAAGAAAAGGGGGCTGTAACATGCCTCATCCAGTCATATTCACCAAACTTCAGCAAGCCTAGCTGCAAGCCTGCAACGGTGCAGGTTTGTTCTCCAGCATGGTGAATGGGAGGGGTTTCCAGCTAGCCACGTTCGTAAAACGGATTTAGGAGCAGTTAAACTAGGATTGTCAAAAGAAAGCCTGATTTTGGGATTGGCTCTCTTTCTGGAACAGCCCCTTGTTGACAGTGTTTAATAGTTTGCATTATTTAAGTATATCTTATCAGCGTAATCTGCTAAATTTCTAGTTTGAACTCATGTGCAAGTAGTAATGTATCCGATGTGTTGACGCTTCAAAGTGTGTGTCGGGTATCCAGGAAGATTTTTGTTAAGCACGTATCAAGGCTTGTGTTGATTACATAAGCAGTGACGTTCAAGGCCTCGTTGGCTCACCGGTTTGCGCCGGATTTGAAATAAAAGGGGCAGCCAAACACGGCTGATTTCCCTCGTCACATTGTGCTAACACTGCGAAACCCTATGTCCTGTTTGTTTCCTTTCTCTTTTGGACCAGACAGTATATTAAAAGGACAGTTTAAGACAATATTAAGAATATATTTCCATCATAAGCATTTGTTTTCTGTTTAAAGGTTCATAGTTTTACTTGAATTGTCCACTTGATGTCGAAATAGAGCAAATGAATCATCACGGTGCCTCGAATCAAGAATCGACCACTTGGATGGAAAGCTTCAGCTCATCATAAGGCTTCATCTCACCATCACTAGAAAGTAGAGCTCTTGTAGAAGCAACTTTCCAGAGACGTTCTGCACAAAATTCACAGTTGGTGTAAATGGCAGGAAACAGAAACTGGACGGTTTAGCACTCTTTGTTTTTCTCCCTGTCTCTCTGTGTCTGCCTCCCTCAGTTCATAAGTTTCATCTGTCTATGGTTACCAAGCAGCACACCAGTCCCTTGTTACTCGCTTCACTTCTTCAGTTCTATTTAAACCTGGTTCAGTTCGCATCTCGCTTTCAGTCTTGTAATTGTTCATGTATTTTTGTACCTGTATCCTGGAGCACTTACAAGTACAAGTACTAAGTTTAAGTGAAAGTACGCAATGTTTGGATCCTCACCTCCAACATGCCTTGACAACCTAGTTAGCTAAACATTTCATGAACTCCTTGATGAATCTATTAAACCTCCCAAAAATCTTTCTTAGATGTACTTGGTCAATTGATTACCTGTTTTTTGTGAGTCATTCTAATTCAATATCTGCTACAGCTATTTTTAGCCAGTCTTGGCCATCACAAAAATGGCTATTCCACCATCAGTGTTGGAGTAGGCGCGGGTAGGCTAGTAGTAGCTCGTAGGCTAACTCTAATCATAACCCCTGAGCCATGCACAACACAAACTTTAAGTTTTGCACACCATCCTTGTTTAAAACATTTTCATTTACATCAGGAGTTAAACCTGTTCGTCTCCAGCTGGCTTTCGTCTCTATAAGCACAACAAGCTGAGCTCAGTTATTTAGAAATGCTTTCCAGCAACAAATTGAAGAAAACAACAATTTGAAGAAAACAAACAGCTGGTATAGTTTCTCCTCTACTCCTTTCAAAGAGCCAAACGTCACACACAATAAATTGTCACGTCAAAAATATAAATAAAAAAAGAAAAAAGGGAACATTATCACTTTTTGCAGTCAATATTGAGTTGGGTGAAGAAAAACGGTGCCGTTTTTTTATTTCTAGTTCAGAAAATTTAAATCTGGTCGTTTACTTATTACTTGCTGCTCATATGCTTCTCAGTAACTGGCTGCAAATCTAGTCTTTTTTTCTTCATGCTCACGGATGCTATTGCTTATTTATTTACTATTTATTATATCCTGCAGCATTTCTGACCACAGCTCAGCCTGACTATTATTAATAAGATAGAGCACAGAAAACAAGGTACACACACACACACACACACACACACACACACACACACACACATTTTTTAATGTGATGCTTCCACTCTGTCACGTTGCTGTGTTTCCACATGAGGTGCAACACATGAAATGATGTCAACACGAATTACCAAGCCACAAATATCTGCTGAAAACATTCCCACTGCGGCCATGCTCTCATTGATCGCTCAATACTGTGTACCATGTAGCACAGCAACAAGGAAACGTGCAAATTTTCCTTACATGGCCGTGTCACACGAACTGTTCCGTTGCTCTGCGTGTAACGTGTTAGTCAGAACTGACATTTTGTGTATCGCTGGGGAAATTTCCCAACTTGTTGTTCATTATTCAACAGCCACGCTGCCTCCGTGTTCAAGCATCAAGACAATCATAAACAGCCATAACACTAACTTTTATCTGTTTTAATCTCATTTTAAGAACTGGTGCAAAAAAGTTTGAGCCACAAAGTTGTGTGGAGACCATCAGACACAAATCAGTTGAAGGAAGGAACACAATTTTTAAAAGACTGTATCCATTTAACTCACAAAGAAACTATAGAAAGTACTTTTTTACTTCTAATTCAGTGGGTAATCGGATTAAATAATTGTTACTTTTTTCCATATCTGGAGTCGCTTTCTGGTGTCAGTAGAATTTTTACAAGTGCAACGGCACAGACAGTTAGTAGCAATAACACCTGCCTAGTAATTAGTGAGCATTTCAAAAGTGTTTAGCTAATTATGTTTGATTGAATGACACTACACTGCTGTAACATTAATCTTTCTCACCTTTGTTTAATGGTTTGTGTAAAAAGTGCTAGACGCACTGATATGGCACATATCACTCCTCATTTGGCACACTGCTAAATAAATATGTACATATGTCTAGGTAGATGGATGATTTGAACAAAGCTCTATAACATGTCTGGGTTTTATGTCAGAAGGATAGACAAGCTGAAGGGCTGTTTGGCCTTCTAAGCCAGGGGGAAGAAGTAAATGTCAAACATTTAAATTAATCTGAATGCTATTTGAATGTTTAGTTTTTCTCATTTTTCACCAAAAAGAAGTCAGATGATCTTATTTTTGGCTCCAATCAGACACTACTTTGATCCATCACTGCTAACCCTCCCAAAATTGTTTCATTTCTTAAATTGTGCAGAATTTGTTGCATAAAAAATTCAAACGTGTTAAAAATGAGGCCAATTACAATCAGATCAGAGATCCACTGGCCTAGGAGTCTACAATCGAAACCTGTCACTGTAAAATTTATATATATATATATATATAAATAAATAAATAGACGAATCTTCAAAACTGGAACTTGTAAGAAAATGGAGGGAAAAATAAACTAAAAGCAAACAATGTGTTTTTACAGTGAATAATCCATTGGTCACAAGCTCCTTGTGACATTCTTTCTCTGAAAAATTAATTAATATAACCAGCAGAGATGTGACCATGTCACTGCTTTGCAAGTCGCAATTACATCACAAGTCTTTTCTAGTCAAGTCTTGAGTCAAGTCCAAGTCAAAGACAGCCAAGTCCAAGTCGAGTCCAAGTCCTTAACTTTGAATTTTCAAGTCATAATCAAGTAAAGAAATCTGTCCAACTTCAATTTAATGATGATGATAATAAATAAATTCCAGAAATAACGCTTCTTAATGCTTAATTTATTTGCTCAAACAAGCAGAAAATACAACTAAACCTGATCATAAACAACCTCTGATAACCACAATTACAGATATGGCGAAAATATTATGTTATAGGGGAAAAATAGGTTTTAGTCAGACACTGACACATTTAATCCATTTAAAAACATTATTTTATACTTAAAACCCCAATATTTGAATGTATTTAGATTAATTCCTTTAGGTATCAAAGCCACCTAATCATTTATTTTAATTTTTAAATCACATCTCTAGCAAGTTTGAACATTGTACGTTGAATTTTAAAACTTCAGCAACAAAATGCAAACAATAGTTTAAAAAAGAGGAAAAAGAAAAATACAATATATACAGTAAACAGTGAGGAATGTCATGGTGACTTTGAACTAAAGTCTAATTGGGCATTCAGACTCTGGAAACCAGGGTAACTTAGAACAGGGAAACAGATGTACAGACCATCACATCTCTGTGCCACGAAAAAATAAATTAATAAATAACCTGGGACAAATGGTAAATTATGTTGATGCACCGTTTATTTATTTCTTTGACACATGAGGTAGTCAAAGTGCCCAGTTGGTGTGTAGGTGGGTGTGCTGCTACTCAACTGGTTCTGCAATAATGACGTCACGTAAGCACACATTTTCACAGGATTTGGTCAACTTCACTGCATATTTTAAGATTGGTGCCAATCAACAGCCATCCAGCCAGAAAGATAATAGACAAGCGTAAATGATTTTCTAAGAAAGACATTTTTAGACATTTTGTCTTATTTTTAGTTTAAATATAAAACAATACTTGTGTAGAAAAATAGCATTACCTAAAATAAGGTAAATGATCTTAAATATGATTCAAATATTGTTTTGAGTAAAAGGCAAATGAAACCTGCCAGTGAGATAAGCTTGGCTAGAATTATTAGCAAATGAATCAAAATTTTGTTTACAAGTGTCGACAACACAATTTAGTTTTAAGAATTCTAGCCAAGCAACTCTGGCTTACCCCATTTGCAGATCTTTTTTACTCACAACAATAATATTTGGATCGCATTTAAGAATATTTACCTTATTTTAAGTAATACATTTTATTCTAGAAAATACTTTCTTTTTAGACCAAAAAATTAAGCCAAAATATGTAAAAATTTGACTTTTACTCTTAGAAATAACACTCTAAATCATTAACAGTGGGTACATATGCCATTTATTACAGCTGGGTTTGTGCAGCAGTTGAGTTCGTGCCATAAAGCCGTTTTGTTGTAAAGTACTCCACAATGTTGTAAACAACTGTGCCGTGGTGCTTGAGATAGCACTGGCGCCTATCTTCAGCGCCTTGGCGTGGCGCTTGTAGGATGCGGCGCAGCGTCCCCTCAACCCCCCCCCACCCCCCACCCCACTCCCCCGTTTGCACACTCTAACGTCTATGGCTTCTCCGGTGTGCCCCAAGCTTAAGAAGCTACTATACAAATACAGGCCATTTCTTTGACAGTGTATGGCAGATTGCCCCGTTAACTGATATCCGTAGTGGTGTGTACAGCATGTTTGTTCGTTGTCCAATAGACCGTTTGAAAGATATGATGGCTTGCCAGGCCATTTAAATACAGATTTGTTAAGTTATCAGGTCCGTTGCTGTGTTATCAGAAATAGTTATACAAGATTGAGATTAGCAACATAACAATGTCATCGATCTGATTTATGTGGGCAAAAAAAGTTTTATAACAAAATCATATACATTCAGATATCCGTAAAATAAAAATGCTCCTATATATATTTTTATATCAGCAGATCCAGGCTAAGCTCCTTAAAAAAGTGTTTCTATACATGCTGGAGGTTTTAATCTGCGGGATGGGGCCGGAGTTAAATGTTATAATACCAGGATTAATCTGACTGCAGTTTACCTCCCTTGACCAAGGAAGCCTTTCGTTAATGTACTCTTTTAAGATAAGCTTGTTAGGTTGTGTTAAAGCCAAAGCACATTTGTAACAACTGATGTGGGAAAAGAACCTGAAGGATTTTTATGGTGAATGCTCAAGACATAAACAACATATTATCTGTCCTTTGACTGACAGCAAAAAGTGATTTTTAGATTGTAAAAGAATTTGCCTTCCATCGATTTCCTTCTCTTTAGCCCAGATCCTGCACTTTAAAATGGACACTTTGTCTTGATTTCCGCCTGTAAAACTACACATACTCACCACCAGCTAAGCCTTCTTTGTATGTGAAACCTACCGAGGAGACAAAAAACAAAAAGAGGAGAACTTCTACTTAATTTAATAAGATTTAAAAATAGACCAAAAGTTGTGGTGTGCTGTTTTTGATATATGGAATCCAGAATATCCTTCGTTCTACTGTCCGCCCCCACAGTTGGTCAAGTCCTCACCTTCACATTTAAGTTCTCACACTCACAATAAGATGTATACTTCAAAATGGCATGTAGCCTCAGGGTAAAGCAAACTGCATCAATAAAGTCATAAAGGTGAAAAAGTTGACAGATGTACCCAATACAACAAACTTAACCAATGCTACACGCTATTTATAAAGATACTTAAAGCCACCTTTATCCTAGAGAACATAACATTATGATGTAAAGAATTTGCCAGAACACTGATTATGGAGGGCCTTCGTATGTTTGGGTACGCTACAATGGTCTTTGCAAGGTGATGTTGTTTTCAGGAAAAAAAGTGGGCTCTTTATTGAGCAGGACAGTTTATTTTTTTAACTTTGGCTGGAACTCTTGAAACTCGATGGCAAATTCATGACATGGGACCCACACACGAGTGATATGTTTATGCAAAATCACAAATCATGTTTTGGTTACAATGCTAACGCACCACAGGCCGCTTCTAGAAGACACACCGTGCAGAGAAATCCACATGATACTGCTGAGTGTCTTATACAAGCACCATGGCAGCATGGCAATGCAGGAATTGTGCGGCATTCGTGCCGCCACGCTTGGTAGTGATAGTCTCGCAATGCCAGACTTGTGAATGAAGATTATGCCTTGGCGCAACAGAGAGTGGTGGCATGATCACGTGTGAAATTACTCCCGAGTCCTGGCCGGCAACTATCCCCAAAAGAAAAGTAAACACAGCCATAAGTTTAGCTTTTTTTAAACAAAATCTGCTAAGATGGCAAACTAGAGTGGTGCAGAGCTTCTCTCTGTTCGAGCCGGAGCTGAGATCACCAGACAGTTCAGGGCCTGTCGAGGACAGACACCTTCAATAGCAATAAAAGCCAGTTATGTTCAAGCTAAATGGAAGTCTGTTGCAGCTCAGAGACTGCCCCCTACCCCCTTTATACTGCCATTGCTTAATCTTTTGTAAAAAAGACAAATTACTGCCACAGTCTGACCACGTGAACCTAATGTACACTGATTAAGTGTCAAGTCGCACACACTCCTTGATGGAGACTTGTTCCCTTCGGACATCTCCTTCACCTGGAGAGTGTTGCAAAGCAATCCCCCCCCCCCCCACACACACACACACACACCCACACACACACACACATGCCCACCCCCAGGACAACAGAGGGCGTAGCGCTTTCCTGGGGTGTCCTGCCACCATTACAGTCACGTTTCCGGTCAAAGATGGTGCATTTACTATTGTGTTTACATTGCTTTAATGCATTTTGGAGGCTTCTTAACTAGGATGAAGTTGACCATTATTCTCCACTTCTTCATGCGGTCCCACCTCTAAACCCACGTTTCCCGTGATTTCCGGCCACGAATGGCAAAAGAGTACAAAAGTGACTAAGAATGCAAAAGTAAAGAAAACGAGCCACTAAATACAACATGTAGACACACAAGCTTTATAGATAGGGGGTTGTGAAAAATGGTTACTCCATATCTTTGTACTCCCTCAGTTTCGAGGGAACAAACGTTCATGTTTTTGGACTTTTTTCCGTGAGGCGTTCAATGTGTTACATGTCTGCCACTAAATATCTTTAAATTTTTTGAGGGGGCAATGTTGACTAATTTTAAAGAAGGTGTTTTCCTGACCAATCACAAGCTTGCGGTCTCCATCACTGTCGACTGATAATTGAAAAGTTGGAAATGTCTCCATCAGCCTCTGCGAGCCCATAGGAGGACCCTTGTGCCTACACATAATAGCGTAGCATGTCTTTGTATGGATGTAGGCGGGGAAGTATAAATTAGACTTTATAAACAACCTAAGGCTCCCAGATGCCGGCTCAGCTTTGCAACAAAATGGCGGCATTGTTTTATAAAAGAGGCTATCGAGTCAAGCAATTTTGTTTTTGTTTTCTAGCACACTACCTTAACTAGATAAAAGACACAAGGTGTGGTGCAATCAAGGGCAGACATGAAGGTTTAAACACTATCATGAGAATATGTAGTGAAGGTGCAAGAGAGTGCCTTTGGAATACAGAGTTCAGACTGTGATAAATACCAGGGTCTTGACTGATCTTGATTTTATAGATCCTGCTAGTTTGTCTTTTTTCAGCTGTAGCCCAAGATGCTGCCAATGCAGTTAGTGCAGATATGTGCTTTGACATCCTCAGTCAGGGGTCTTTGGTCTTTTTCAAAGAGGAAAGATTGTACGAAATCAGAGTCCTGAGGCATTGGGAACTCTTGCAAGAGGAAATAAGGTAGGCTGCATAAGTGATCAAGTTTGAATGCTTTGTTAGGACTCAGTTTAACTTTTTTATTTGTGTTTACCTTTACTTTTGTTCCTTTTTTATGTTCTCTATTTAAAATCCAAAGATTCTTTTCTTCCAGCTGATGACGTTGCTCTTCAGATGCTCGTCATAAAGTGGATTTTTACAAGTGGTCTATAAATAAAGTCCATTATAATTTTATATTCCTGCTCACAGATTTCCAGTTTTCTATCATCTCAACACTCTGCGTATGACTGGAATCCCACTTATCAATTAAATATACCACAATCTCCATGTCAACCAGATTCATTATTTTTTCATTATACTCTGAACACTCCTACGTCTCTCCCTGCAGCTATTAGAACACACTCACAATTGCTGTGAGACTAGAAAATCCTGCAGGAGTCCTACATTAATGCAAACCTTTACTATAAAGCACAATGTAAAATGTAATAACAAAACCCAAATCTATTGTTTCTGCGACTCCTTTCAAAGTTCAGATGTAATTATTTGCAGTTAGTGATGTGTCCAGACATGGATGCATGAAGATAATCTACTCTTTAGTCATTTAAAATGAGAGAATATATAAAGTGATAAAAAATGATTTATATTTTCAACATTTTGGTGGTTCATGCATAAAAATTAACCTCAGGATAAACATGCATTCTATCATAAAGCAAACATGTATGGAAATATTTGACTGCGAACACTTTCTGTGCATGCAGAATGAGTATTAATGCATGTTTTATTTTAGTAACTAATGAACATTATCATGTTTGATTGATATGTGTAATGTGATATTTTCCCCAATATTCTACTGGATTGACACTGAAATGCAAAAGTGTCCAAAACCTACAACTAAAGCAAAAAATGTATTTATTTATTTATTTTCCTGTGGAAAGAAAAATAGGGATGATGCAACACACACCTTTTGTGTGAAATGGGAAAAACTTAACTGAAATATTCTTGTACTCTATTTCATTCCCACTTACATAGCAGAGAGAAACCATACTGGACTTAACTGACTTCTGAGGTTGGTAAAGTGAAGCAGGAAAGCGGTTTCATGAAGTAACTTCAGGTTCTGACCAGGATCTTCTTTGGTACCACTTATTTCTGAGTCTATCACCATGGTAACCTAATCTGCTCCAGGACTGGTTATGGTTTAACCTAGGAGACCAACACACGTAAAAGCACCACCTCTCAACAAAACAATGCACTTAGCAAATGAATAAATAAAAATGAAAACATTAGTGAAGGAATCGTCTTTGTGTCTTCCAGAGTTCAGCTGTTAGAGAGGCATGTTCACGAGTGCAACTGAGGCACTTGTAGCCTAAAGCAGAAGCAGATGACTTTGTTTGTTGGGGAAACAAACATTGTATATTTTCATTTGTTGAATACAGAATTATTGTAAATTATTTTATTCATTGTATTCTTGTGTTTGTATGTTTATATGGAGTGTTTTAAATACAGAATAAAATAAGACGTTAATGAAAACCAGTTTAGATAACGCTGAATGGAAAATGAACTTATTTACTGCAAGGCAAGGACAGCACACAACCTAGTCTGATTTCTTCCATTTGTTTTTATATATTATGCTTTTTATACCTGATCCATGACTGCAGCTGTTCAAGTGATTTAAAAACCACATTTTGATGGACTGTTGAATAACGAACAGTTTAATAAACATAATCTTCATTGTTAGAGTTAATCAAGCCAGATCTTCAGAAGAGATTAAAGGTAAACTCCAAGGTTAAGGTATGTGACTGTCTCATTGCATCATTTGTCGCTGACTGGTTCCAAATGGACTTAAAAAGGAATTTGAGGTCCTAGGGGTACCTCAAAGGGAAATGCAAGTCTTAAAAATACTAAAATGTAATTCACCGAAATGCATATTGATGACCCACAATGCTTCTGGAAAAGTGTTTCTTAGGAAGAAAATATCTCAAAAACACCAAAGAATGGCTGAGATCCATCCATCCATTTTTGTCCGCTTATCCGGTGTTGGGTCTGAGGGACAGTAGCCTAAGGAGAGAAGTCCAGACTTCCCTTTTCCCAGCCACTCGGGCCAGCTCATCTGGGGAATCCCAAGGTATTCCCTGGCCAGACAAGAAACATAGTTCCTCCAGCGTGTCATGGGTCTTCCCTTAGGTCTCTTAGGAGGTGCCCAGAAAACCTCATCAGGGAAACATCCAGAAGGCATCCACACTAGATGCCCGAGCCACCTCAACTGGCTCCTCTCAATGTGGAGGAGCAGCAAATCTACTCTTAGACCATCCCAGATGACTGAGCTTCTCACCTTATCTCAAAAAGAGAGCCCAGACACCCTGTGGAGAAAACTCCTGACCGTTTGCATCCGTGATCTCATTCTTTCAGTCGCTACCCAACGGTCATCACCATAGATGAGGGTAGGAATGTAGACCAACTGGTAAATTGAGAGATTTGCCTTCTGGCTCAGCTCTTTCTTCACCACGACAGACCGGAGCAACGCCCGCATCACTACAGATGCAGCTCCAATCCGCCTATCAACCTCCTGCTCCATCTTTTCCTCACTCATGAACAGACTGGGGAACAAACACTTTGTTGTTTTGAAGTGGTCTTCAGAGCCCACATCTAAGTCAAACTGAACATCTTTGGGAAGAGCTGAAACATCTGGTAAGTTTGTTTATGGGGAGTGGGCCACAATACCTGTTAAAAGCTACCATGCCCGTTTCATTAGTTGATTTTTTTTAAAGTCATTGGTTAAATCGCATTTTTAACAGAATGTCTAAATGAACGATGTCTACAACAGCTTGTATGTGGTTGCTATCCTTCACCAAAAAGTGGAAAGTCAGTCTGACAGATCCATTTTTGGGCATTGCAAAAGAGACAAAAGACACTAAAGCAGCACCCATGGCATTTTTCCGGTGACGTTTTATGAATGCTTAAAACTAAAATCTTCTGAGCCCAGAGTGTGACTCATTACTTCGGTCTCACTGGATCAGCTCCAAAAAGGTCACCAGATCACATCATGATTTAGGTCTGATGTTCAGCTCTGCAACTCCAGGTGGCACAGTGAACAATTTACTGTTCAAAACGATCTGATGCAACAAAACTGTTTAGAGAGAGGCTTATCCTTAAAGCATGTTATGAATAAAAGCTTGCATTCTTCTGCAGCTATTGTATTTAAGTAGAATAGTAAAATAGAAGCTCATATCAGCCCAACCGTTACAGAATCAGTATTTATTTTTCTGTGAGTAGAAGATATGCCAGAATTGTCAGCTCTAGCAAAACACGGCTTTTTCCAATACATCTGTCTGTTTGCCTTCATTTTAATCAGATAAACACAAGGAACATATTTGATTATAACTAGGGATGAGCGAGTACACCACTATCTGTATCTGTATCTGTTCAACCAACTAAATGATCTGTATCTGTACTCGGAATGGGCGTGGCATAACCCGAAAGAGGGCGTGGTTTAACCGGAAGTGGGCGTGGTTTACATCAATGTATTATTTTAAGTCTGAAATTGATGCGGATTGATCAGAAGTTGCTATGTGTATTGTTTATTTGAAAACTATTTACAGAGCAGCCTCAGAATTGAGATTAAATATTTTTGATCACAATAGTAAAGAAACTATTACAGAACAAGTTTTTCAATAAAATCTGAACATTAATATTTGAGTGCATGGATTAATACATCTGAACTCATGCAGTAGGAACTAGGAAATATGAAATGCTAGAACCAGACACAACTTTATATATATTTTTATTTGATTAAACTGATTTTTTTCTTAACGTTCTTGGCATTTTGCCCCACACAAAGTTAAACAAAACAATGTTGATTAATGTGTGTGTGTGTGTGTGTGTGAGAGAGAGAGAGAGAGAGAGAGAGAGAGAGAGAGAGAGAGAGAGAGAGAGAGAGAGAGAGAGAGAGAGAGAGAGAGAGAGAGAGAGAGAGAGAGAGAGAGAGAGAGAGAGAGAGAGAGAGAGAGAGAGAGAGAGAGAGAGAGAGAGAGAGAGAGAGAGAGAGAGAGAGAGAGAGAGAGAGAGAGAGAGAGAGAGAGAGAGAGAGAGTTAAAAAAAAAAAAAAAAAAACGACCGGAGCGGAGGTAGTGACAACAGCACGTCAGCTCTGTCTTGTCAAATGCACCATGTTAGTTACGAAAAAAGTAACTTTAAATATTCAACCAAAAAAGAGGCGAGCTGAAGAAAACCTAGGGAAAACTGAAGAAACGTGAGAAACAGTGAAGCAATCACAGCGAGATTCGTTACTGTCTGTGTGTGTGCGTGAATGAACAGGACGGACTGCGCTCCCGGCCGGCTGCAGTTTTGTGTGTAGGGAGGGGCGGGCGCTCTATGTGACTGGCCATTCACAGAGCGTGAAGACAGTCAGTTACCCAATGAGGATTTTCCTTCAGCACGATTACAGATATTGACTCGTTTACTCGTTTCATGCTCGTATTCGTCAAAAATGCTTTATCCGTACCGGATACTCGTCTGAAGCGAGTATCCGGCTCATCCCTAATTATAACCAATAACAAGAGAAAACACATTCAAGTATCTTCACGTACATTTTCTGGAAATATTTGATATAACGCTAATGAAAACTGATGATCTAATGTTAGAATTAGATATCATGAAATAAAGCCAACTGTCAATTTCAAGCTCGTTATAAAGTTGCATTTTCATTAAAAATGGCACAATTCAAATCTGAGTAAAATCTTTATTATCTTTTTTTTTTGTTATCCAAAAGGAGACTGAGTGCTTCTTTCTCTGCTTCTCTGGATATTTAAACTATTTAATAGGCAACACTTTACAATTAGGGAGCCCAAACTGTGCTTTACCAGGAAACGACTTAGGAGGTAAGGAGTGATGAACCAGAGCCTAATAGATAGTTAACCAGTACTTACTGGTAACATCACCCACCAGATATATATTTAAAAAAAAATATATCAAAAGGCTAAATTTATAATCCAAAGCACTCTTGTTGTAGTACATACAAACATCATATCTGAGTTTTATTGCGGAAGTGAAAAAAGCGCACCACACAGCTCTTTAACAGAAAAGACATTTGTAGCCTCAATCGGGGTCCGTCTACTTCTAGCAATGTGGAAACTTGTTTATCCACATCTCAATACATAACTGGCACCCTACCAGCGATGGGAAAAACCGGATTCTTTTTTATTCCTAAAGCTCGCACCTCCTTTGGCCACTCTTCATTCCAGTTTGCTGCTTCCAACGACTGGAATGAGCTGCAAAAAACACTAAAGCTCACTATCTACATTCCATCATCGGCCTTCAGTAATTCATTGCAATCAATAGTTTCTGATCAATGTGTCTGCTTCTGAGTACTTAAAGATTGTTTTAAGTCTGTTTTGATTGCTTGTACTAGGTCTGGGCGATATGGCCTAAAATCAATATCACGATATAGTGAGGATTTTACCTAGATAATGATAAATGGACGATAACTACAGGTATGTGCAGAAACAAAACTTGTCCACTAGATGCAGCTGTCGCATGTATTACGTTAAGTCACATTTTTACGTGACTCAGTGTGGTACAGCTTCATAAAGGGACATGAACGTTGCCAACCTACACACATCTTTAAATTTTTTTTACTATCAAATTTATTGACAAGGGAAAACTTATCACCATAAGAGCCGGAAATTTCGATAACGATACCTTTTCGATGTATTGCCCTGCCCTAGCTTGTACATATTATATATGAGAACAGTCCTTTGTCTTTATGTCTAACAGTTTTATCTTGTATGTTTTTTTTATCGTATCTGTGTGTCTTTTCGACTCGCTCCCATCTGGCAGCAGGCTCAGATCCATTCGGACCAGAACCTCTCACCAACAATACACTTTCTTTCCCTCTGCTGTTGGACTCATGAAACGACAATCCTAGGGCTGCCCACTCCAGTCGCTTGGTTCCAGTCACCTGACCCTGTGCTGTGTTTGTACCTGAAATGATCCGCTCTGATTAGTACCTACACTGTCTTGCATATAGCAGCCGTTTTACTAAGCATTGCCACTTTTTATTATCACTCTTTTTTAATCATGATTATAATCTTACATGCTATATTTTCTTATCTCTTATTTTTATCTTCCTATTTCATTTATTTATTTTTTGCACCAAGTACCGCAGCAATTTCCTAATGTTGTGATTCTCGCACATATGGCAATAAAACCCTTCTGATTCTGATCCTGTTGTTATTTGGTGTAAAGCGAACTGTCTGTTGCTGCTGACTCTAGGTCAGATCGTCATTGTAAATGACAATTAGTTCTCAATAGACTGAAATGGTTAAATTAAGGTTGAATAAAAAATAAAACAAATAAATTATAACGTGGCACACAAGGTATGTCACAGCAGGCATAGCCTAGTTAAGTTAATTGTTTCTCAGATATGTAAGTTTACCATCAAGGAAAGCTGAAAGCTCTTGAATTGAGAAGACAAGTGGAAGTAGACCACCACCACTCAACGCTAAATTCAAAATTTTATTTTGTAAAAAACCCAAATGAGTGACGTATCTGGAGCTTTTCTGTTTTCTGATTGGATTTTCTTGCTGTCAGTTTTCGCTGTCTTTTTGTCGCCAAAAATGTTTATAAATTTCTGTCAAAAGTTTGTTTCTTTGGAAGTTGTTTTTTTTTCGTGAATGTTTGTTAAATTCATTTGTCCCGAAAAATAAAAATAAAAAGTTTGTCAACAAAATAACACTGTTGTACCATTCTATTTTATTCAGTTAGACTTGTTGACATTATTCAGAATTTCTTGGTTTAAATTGATCTATATTTGCATCTTCTGTGAGGCATTGAGGGCACTAGAGCTCAAAAAGTCCCAGAAATGATTAGCAATTAAATTAACATTGTTCAGTCTGTCTAACCAGACTGCTTAAATGTTACACTATTAAGTTAGTTGAGTTGGCCACTTTCCAAGATTGCATTTGGTTTGAAATATTTCTCTAAATTGTCCAGTTTACACTGATCCAATGCTGATAAGCACAGTGTAAGCTTTATTGTGTAGAAATAGCATCAGTCATTATCTCAATTCATCATGGATGGATAACAGTGATTCCAATAGTCTTTAGAAAATGTTTTGGGAACAATCTTTTGAAAACTGAGTTGAGTATCGGCAGTGGTCATCTATGCTTGTGATCATAGTTTTAACCAGGATCAACCAAGTGAGCATTCACAGGCCATATGTCTGTGTAGGTCAATAATACATGGCACAGAAATCCTGAGTGCATCAATAGAAGATAACTCGAAACAATTGTTGCTTTCAATTCAAGCATTTTGGTTTAACGACTGTAGTCACTCTTCCTATTAAACATATTGATAACTTTGGTTTCTTTGTGAAACCGTCCATCCTCCAAGTTGCTGCATTGGCTTTTCAGGCAAAGATAATTAAGAGGATAAAAATCAAACAAGAACATCCAGAAATGTTTCTAAAAATAGCAATGATCTGCCTGGTTTGCAGAAACTCCATCATGCTGCAATACAACATAGATCTCTGCAGAACAAAGACACTTAGTCTTGGTGTCTGCAGTTAACCGGGCTGTAAATTTGCAGGTATTTAAGAGAATCTCTTTCACGTGCAAGCTGTGAGACTTTGGAGCTATTTGGGTGGAATCCTTAGTGAAAATAATATACTGCGCTCATTTTGAGTGAAGTGTAGGTAGAACAAGTGTAGGTTCAGTGAAACCGACCTGTTGTTGGAGCAGCGCAGCATGTCCTCCAGCTCCAGGGGAAACAATATCAGTCATTGTAAACAAAACAAGACAGTAGAGATTGCAGCTTCCTGAACTTTGTCATTGCTGAGTGAGTCAAGTAGGACACAATCCAGATACTGATGGGGACCGCATAATAGTCATGAAATAGTGTCATAAAACAGTGAATTGCGAGGACTTACTTAGATGCAGATCTGAAGCGGCAATATAAGGAACCATCAAGTCTTGAATTTTAATGCTCAACAGGAAGGATTCTCCAGCAACGATGTTCAGGACAAAATAACCAGAACAAAGATGCTCAAAGAGCTGAACAGGCTCATTTGAGCAGACTATAGACACTGGGACAGGGGACTACACTTCGCACATTGGATGGGGGCAGTATTTGAGAAAAAAATAGTATTAAACAGGTCGGCTAATTTTGTTGTTTTCTCTTCATTCCTAGTCAGGACATGTATAGTTTTGGGGTCATTGTCTTATTGATTGCTATTTTGTGCTATTTGTTGAAAACACACAATACTTCAGAAGGTCTCAAACAAAAGTCTCATTTACAATTTATGCAAACACATTGAAACATATTAAGGAGGTACAAGATGGTGTTGCTCCTTACATCGAGGTGTATCTTGAATTGCTCCAGAGCTTTCTTCCTTACTGCCTGCAACCTTTTCTGGATTAAGTCTGACTAATAGCCAGGGACTAAGCAGGTGAGTGACATATTGGTCGGCTCGTGCTATTTTGTGCTGAGTAAAGATTGTGCTGGTTCTTCTATAGAATTTTGAGGGGCTAACCCTATTGGTCTGTTTAGGGTGCACCTTTTAGATTAACCCTAACCCTAGCTAAGAATTCTAGACGCACAGTAGCCATGCTCTGCATGTAGCCACACTCCATAGGAGCCTCAGCTGGTCTACCATTGGTCTGAGCAGTATTGTTATGGTCAAAAAGCTATATCGGTGCGGTGGGAGTTATGCGGAACAACAAAGATGGTGGTGGCTCATTTGAAACGACTTTGGCAACAACTTCAGACTATTTAGACCTGGGCTTTTATTTGAGTTGAGCAGATGGAGGTACTTGGGCCCTTTATTTAGAAAAATTACATATTTCTTTAACGACTTATGGAGAATTGCCCTGTCGATTAACATCCGTAGCTTTAATTGCATCATGTTGTTAGTTGTCCAATAGCATACTGAGACACTTAAGGTGGTTTTCCAGGAGCACTACTCAGAGCATCTCGAACCGACGCAGCTCGGCCTGACCACTGTTTACTCCCTTTACTTTCTCCCCTATTTTTAGTCCCTGCTCCGTGTAAATACCTGGAAATATTCAGGCCAGCATCGTGATTCTGGCCGCTAGGGGGCGGAGTCACTGGATGTTCTGGAGTTTTTTGCATTCTGTTTCACTGCCTGCAGCCATTTTCTGGTTCAGAGTCTGACAAAAAGCAAAATGCCCAGCAACACCAACATTTTTCATCTGAGTTGTGTTTCTGTGGAGCATACAAGTTACCTTGCACTGTTTACAGATCCCTTCATGCTATTTTGTCACAAGTAAAAATCGACTGAGCTCTTTCCAAGGTTCATGGCACAGAATACATGTTCACAGGCTACAAAACTACTATTTTAATAGACTATGCAGAATGACCTTAATTTTACTACAGAAAATACAAATAGACTTGAAAACACCTGTAATATTCTTTTCTTTAAGTGTTGTTTGGTCCCTGCATTGAACATCTTTGTAAGAGGGGAAAAAAAAACATGTGACAAGTCTTGCCACAACATAATTAGGAAAACTTCTGTTTGAAACAGGTCATCAAGTCACCAACAATTCAGAGCCTGTTTATGTTGTTCGTTCACATCCTCATTACTTAGATTCCATCAGAAGCAAAGAATCTGTCGGTAGGCATTACCTCACAGTAAGACAGAACAGTTCTGCAAACGCTTCACTGAGACGCATCTACATAAAATAGGTGGATGAGTCATTTTTTTTCTAAGCCTAGCCTCATGTCTGTCATTCAGATAAATAATACTAGTTAAGGTAAACAATGTGTGAATGCTCCGGAATCGTTCGTCACATATGACATCCAGAAATAACGTTCTCACAGCAACTGATTTCACAAACAGTTGTGTTCAAAAGTTTACGCATCATGGGTGTGAATGTCATTGATTTGGAGCTTTCAATGAATCATTTGAGTTGCACTTTCTCCAGGCTGCATTGATCATATAACATAAAACTTCAGTGACTTTTAACACGGTGATTGAGTGCTCAACTTTGGATTCATTGTGATTTTTCTTTCTTCACACATCACAAGTGCTGTCATGATAGATAGAAAAGCACTAACATTAGGCTTTTGGAGTCACTGTAAAAAAAAAATAAAAAAATATGTTCTCCTGTTATGTGCAAAGATTTCAGTTAAATCACATTTTTCCAAAGCAGCTTTATAACGTATGATTACATTTTGATATATCAATATCGACTGATATGACAATTATTACCGCGATAAGATTTCTTTCTGTATCACCAAGTCCTATACCTACAAGTCAGTTTTGTTATAGGACATTTACCAAAAAGCCTCTGCTGCGCTAATCCAACGATGAAAATAAAGTAAAATCAAATGTTTCCATAGTTGTGGAAGTAAAGCACATGCCTTTTTTTTCTTATGTTGCTACATGTTTGCAAATGGCCTTAGTGTTTAAGGTCAAGCCCTTTCTGAACTCATGAATATTTTCCTAAGTTTCAATATATCGATAAAGAAGTTTTTACCACACTATGTGAATGCGCTGTTAAAACAAGCGTCTACTCCTTGTCATTGATTTTGTGTTTGTGGAATGTAGATGAATTAGTAGAGTGGCATCTTGCTCAACACTACTCTATTACAGCCCATCTGTTGACCTTTTGGTTAGAGGATGACCTCTCTTTTCTGCAGAACACCAGAAACCTCAAACCACCTAAGGGGAAGTATGGACAGACCTTGTATAGAACTATATATCTAAACTGATTTTTAGCAGCAGAAGTTAACAGGGTTTGTTTCTACCTTTTCATCCAAAACTGACAAATTACATTTTTATAGATGTAGTTGACAAATGTCTTTCATTTCAGTTATTTATTTGTAAAGCCCTTTACTGCTGTCAATAAAGACCACCTAAAGAGTAGAACACCAACAATGCACATAAAATCATACCTGAACATGAAATCATTGGATAGTATACAATCAATCATGAGAACTGACAACTTATGCAGTGACAAAAATCAGATAAAAATACATGTAGACCTAAAAACAGCTAAAACAAATAGTATGCATGTAAAACGTAAACAAACATGAAATATTGTGACAAATCACAAATGATCCTGCAGCATCTAAAAAGGCCAAAACCCTCGTCAGCTTAGAACTAGGATATTCACCTTAATATCAGCAAAATTAGGCAATATAGCATCTGGAAAACTAACAATGGTAAATTAACAGCAGGACCATTAAAAACTCAATCAGATCGGTAATATTGCCTCAAATTAGCTTTAAAAATCCAGAGGAACAACACCTAATATCCAGTGGCTACTTATTCCACAGTTTAGGCGCCAGAACTGAGAACACTTTGCCTGTGACTTGCATCTAGACCTTGGAACAACCACCAAGTCTTTGAAAGATGAGCGGAGGGAACAAAGTACTAAAAAATTGCATTCCCAGGGATTTTTGACCTTAATGATCGAGTGGTAAGGTCTTATCCGAACACAATACTACTTGCTTGCAATGCTTTAGGTATGTACTGCCCCCTATCGCCAGTGAAAATGCACACCGTCACTTTAAAATGTGTTTCCATCCACTAAAACATAATACCCCCTCCCAGACGTAACACCCCATCACAAGAACAGCAGCACAGCCTTCTCGTGGAGCCTTGAAAGACCTTGGCTTTCACTGTGAACCAGGTGCAGCAACTTTTGTAAGTTTCTGTTAACAGCATGCAAATATAACAGCAGGTCGGCTAATTGTCTCAGCAACCTTTACCCACCAGAGTCTGCATGCACCTGCTTTATAAAAATGTTTAGCATTACATCCACAGCTACGCTGATTTTGTGCACATTTTGTTTGATAGTTTTCTAATGTGAAACTTTGGAGATTTTACGACAAGCTGTTATCCTATTTAGCAAACCACTACCTTAGTAAATAACTAATCCTTCCTTGTAAATATGACATGTTCAAGGATTCTTCTGTGCAGCATTTAGAGAAGTGGGAGGAAAATGCTCATAAATAACAAACATGAGTGAGTGGATTCTCCTCCCAAGGGGACAGAGTTGCATCTCCAGAATTAATTAGTTGGTATGAGCAGACAGACATTATAGATTTTGGGAAAATTGAAAATAAATGCAAATCACCCTCAACGTGACCAGTTTTTCATCTCTTTCAATTATACCGTGAGAGGTTTACAATACTGATATCAAAAGTAATAACTCTCTCATAAGCAACAAGCCCATTTATATCAAGCTGCTCATTGACTCACTGCAGGGGTTGATTAGTTATTATTAAGACATGAGAAAAAAAAGTCTAAATCTGCAGAAGTTAGAAAGTTTCTTTTAAATGCATTTATGTTGTTACTGGGCGTGCCATTCAACACTGACAACAAAACCTGCCTCAGAGAACAAAGCAAAAGATAACCAAGCCTTCGAGCTCTGGCTTTTTACCCAGCATCTGTGGGATATGCTAAAACATGTCAGATGTGTTGACGCTGCTAAAACAGCACTGACCTGTAGCGACATGGCCACCCTTGATGTTACGGTGTAATATCTGCAACAAGGACAATAGAGTTCGGGTTAGAACCTCTGTGAATCAGTCTTGTGCTGGTCCACCGAAATGATAAGGAAAAGTCCGAACTGAGTCCTCTTCTTCTCCCTCTTACAACTTGAAATAAATATGTAGGGTTTGTCTAGCCTAGAAAGCCATCACCTAACCACACACACACGTGTGTGTGAGTGTGCGTGTGAGTGTGCGTGTGCGTGTGTGTGTGTGTGTGTGTGTGTGAGTGTGTGTGTGAATATATAGTCTGGACTGCTCGCAGTCGTGGGGAGCGATTGGACAACAAACAGCTTGGCATACTCACCACTACAGATCTCGATACATTGTCGAAAAATTTGCAAATATATCCATTTTCTAAATACAGGGCTTAAATACTTTTTTTCTGCTCTTGACTCAAATAAAAGCCCAAGTATAGTCCAACATTGATGCTGCTTTAAATGAGTCATCACCATCTTGATTTTGCTCAGTCGCAGTAACGTCCTGCCCACCAAACTGGTAGAGCGCTGTGATTGGCCCACCAAGCCGGTAGAGCGCTGTGATCGGCCCACCGAACCGGTGGAGCGCTGTGATCGGCCCACCAAATCGATAGGAGCGCTGTGATTGGCCCACCAAATCGATAGGAGCGCTGTGATTGGCCCACCAAACCGGTAGAGTGCTGTGATCGGCCCACCAAACCAATGGAGTGTTGTGATTGGCTAACCATCAGACTGGCTGGGGCTGTGGAGGTTCCAATGGAGTGTGGCTAGAGCCACATGCAGAAGAAAATAATTTTGCTTCAGCAACTGACAGTCTAGATTTCTAGGCTAGGGTTTTATCTCCATTTTGAAGACATATCAATTCAAACAGAAACATTTTAATGGAAAATATGTATATTTGTATGAATAATGTATTTTTTTTTCTTGTTTGTTAAAACAATATTGATATATCCCTAAAAATTGAGGATAATGGCAACGCTGACATGGAACAGGAGCACCATGGAGATGCTAAGCTGGCTCTGATGCTGAGGAGAGTTGGAGAACAACGTAAAACTCCACCACCAGCCGTGACAGCTGCATCCACTGAGCTAGGGATGAAAACTGAGGCCCCAGTAAACACTGTCAACCGTCAAGCTCCAACTGAAGAGATGCTCGCATTAAACACAGCTTGGCTCACTATCCCCCCATGACCATCATGGAACCAATGAACCCTTATTATTCACTGCAGCAGTAATCCTGGAAATACTTGCATATAAAACTCAAAAGATGCTGCTTGCAGAGACGTTCTTCTGTCGACTGGAAGGTCGCACAGATGAATGGTTGTTAGCTTGTGGAGATGCAGAAGAGAGTCATGGGAGACAATGAAATTACTGGAATGAGATTTGAACATATAAAAAGGAAAAAGCAATCCCAACCAACCACCAGATGCTCATTTGATTCAAAGACTAACGTCGTCTACTTGATTACACTCAGGTGTGAGCATCAAGGTTGCTGCTGGAGGGTGAACACGTGTCATTTACGGCTCTGAGTGTTTTCTGTTGTCATACCGTGTTGCACATTGCTTCTGCTCTGTTGCAGATGCAATCTAGAAACATCTTTTTTTTTACAAAGAATGAAAACAGCAGAACAAAAAAAGATGATACCGCTTCAAATGGACATATAATCAATGGACTCTTTTTCAAAAGCTGCAGATTCTAAACATATTACATTTTTAAGATCTAGGACTTTTATATGTTTTGGGTTCATTCATCCTGCTGGCTCAGAGGCAGACGTGTCTCAGCTTAATTTCACTTCCCATGATGACTGGGTTGAACTGGATGAATGCCTACAACTGAGTGAATAGTTTTCTGAATGAAATCCTGCCGTTAAGTAGAAACATCAGACAGCCCTGATAAAGACTATTGCTTCATCAGGAAAACCAACTTTAGGCCATCTGTTTTGGGTTTTTAATCCATTCAGCCTCACACTCAAAACAGCAGACTTGCAACCCCAACAATGACATGGCCTCAAAGACCTTTGAGTGTATTCATTGAGCACTACTGTTTCCATAGTGTCCAAGGGAGATTGAATGACGGCAACTGGACTTTTTTTGATCAACATGTTCTCACACCCGAAGCGTTGAAAAATGATGCTGGGTGACCAAGTGTTTGTTTCCGACGCGTCAAGGGCGCTGTTCCAGAGCATCGTTTTCCGATTGTCGTAGTAAAACAGACATTTCACCAAATTCTGACCTTAACCCTCTTGCTACCTTCCCCTCACCCCCATCCTAACCTTAACCCTCTTGAGCTTTCAAAACTTTGTTTCTAGTTATAACGTCCCTCTCCAACTCGGTTAATGAGAAGTTTAGAATGAGCCACACAGTTAAGGTTAGGATGGGGTAAAGGGAAGGTTAAATAGCAAGAGGTTAGAGGTTAACTGTTGCTAAAATGTACATTTTGCCACGGGCATTGCCTCCCGTCGGACAAAAACGCTTGGTCACCCAGTGTCATTTTTCGACACTTCGGGTGTGAGAATGTGTTGCTTTGGTTCTTTGGCCTTCATTCAAACCCCTTAAGATTACCATGATCTGGATGACTGAGAACCTTCACCAGCATATTCCAATAGTGTCCAACAAATATGCCATTTAATTAAACATGATTTGGTTTGGGATCATCGCAAGACCAAACAGATTTTTCATATCCCACAGCGAGGTTCCAACACAATCTTTAGGAACCATTGCTTTCAATTGATTGGGTTTCCCAAATCCACCCTGGTAGAGACAAAGGAAGAGCATAATGACAACACAAATGGCTTCAATGAGCAATGTATCATTTTTCTCCATTTAGCACAAGTTTCAACATTATGTAATTATGAATTGTAATGGATTCATGGACCCTTAGAAACACTTTGTTTCATAATACATTGGAGTAGGGAAGTAAGAAAATACCATTGCACTGAAATATCGTGATATTTCATGTTATGATAATGAATCGATATATGAAAGGAGTGTATCTATTTTTATTTTTTATTGAGTATTGATATGCAAAAAATGACTTTTTTCTATTGCATGCTGCAATTCAAACAATGACTGCTAGGTGGCAGCAGTTTTTACTACTACTTTATTCTGACTAACAAGATCTGGCAAACACTGGATAAGATTTTCCCAAATAAATTTAGTCTTAAAAATTGCAGACATAGTTTGGCTTTTAACATCACAATATATCGTATTGTATCCCTTGTATTGTAATACTTGATCGTCTCCCCTGTATTGATATATCAGATCATCTCCCCTATATCGTGATATACATCAAATCACAAGATTCTTGCCAACACACGGGCCTAGATTTGGGTTTTAACCCAACATTTGGAGCTGATGCTCTAGATAAATAATTCCAAGACATCATTATTGAACTTCATGGCTTCAAACTTGCAAAATACAATTTACTACTACTTCTTGGAATATGGTTGCAATGCTAACAGTGGGTTATTATAATATGTTTTTTTTTCTTTCTCCATCATGTTGCTCATAATACTTTCTGGGCTTTAGTATTCTACTATTCATCTAATCCATCTGTGATTACCCAGGCCTGTGTATTTTCTTCCTTTTCTTTTCAGTTTTGATGCTCTGTGCAAACCATAGTGTCTCCTGATTTCCCCCTGAGGTCCCAAACCCCCAAACTAGGGACCCAATACTGTATTTTTTCCCCTTGCTATAGTGCATAATCGTTTTAATGCTGCACCATTGCTGCAACGTTTAAAGTGAATTCAGTTGGGCCAGTAATTTCATTGTATCTTTGCTTCAAGATGTTTGGTTTTACACTTTTTATGTGATATTGAATTCTACGATCCACTCTACAGTTCTTTGTGCACATGGAATGGTTCTCTGTAGTCAAATCATTTTCATTGTCCTGCCTTTCTTTACATTCCAAAAACACATGGATCCTTGAGCTGTCAGTTAACTTGACTTTTGTGCCACTTTTTGATTTTGTCATTCATCTTCAGGCTGCATTCAATGCTGCATTAACCCTCTGGGGTCCATGGACGCATATCCGCATCTTTTGAACAGGTCTGATTTGGGACACTGTAGCAGCAACATTCCACCTCCCTGAGTTTCGGTTTCAATTCAGCTTTAAAAAGGAGATTATAAACTACACCCCAGTTTTTAAATTTTGTTAATAGGCAACGTAAACGCGGAGTTATACTAAACTAAAAACGACCTATTTTTAGACAATCTGATAACTTGTCAAAACAGCAAATTAGTAAACCGTGAGAGGGAATGTGCTTGTGAACATAAAAAAAACACAAAAACATGAGATCCTTTGCTGTTGGTGGAAGTCTCAAATATTCAATTGATAAAAAGCATCAGTATATAGCTGAGAGAGACAGAGGAAAAGGAGCCACTTCGCGGGGAAAGGAGTGGCGCGAACGGAGTAACAACAAACAATTAGACAGATATTGACGGTAAACTTCATATTTTGGAGCGAACCGGACAGATATATAGTCTCTGCAGTTTAGTAGGCTTTTATTAGGCTTATATAAAGGATGATGAGAAGGAGAAATGTCCACCAGGCAGTTCAGATAGTACGGCTGTTTTTTGAACTGGAAGCAGAGGAAGTGGACGGAGACTCACAGCTGGAGTCTGAGGCAAACAGCGAGGATGTTGATGACGATGTGGCAGATTCATCCTTCCTCATAGAAGAGTTGGGTCATGATGAGGTAGAGGATGAAGGAAGAGATCCAGCTCTTCGGAGATCCAACAAGAGGAGTGGGCGGTGCCGCGCAGCTGTCGGATCTCGATCTGCTCGGCGTGAGACAGAGCCACTCCCAACTCCAAAATGCATGTACATTATTGCCAAATTAATAAAGTAAGTATAAATTCAGACAGTATAGGTTGTCCTGAAAAAAATGACACCCCATAAGGCAATATTTATTGTTTTTATTAGAAAATACAAAAGAAAAACCAAAAGAGTCAAAAACGGTGATTTACACCCTGGACCCCAGAGGGCTAATAATTATTTTTTTAATTTTTTATTTGCTATATTTATTCATATTTTTATAAATGTACAGTCTAGATTACCATTTTAAATTATAAAAAACATTTGTCATAAATGTTTGTTGGTTTCCGTTCCGTTACAACAGTAAAATAAACAACTTTCAGATAATAAACTTACAATTCAGATTTTATGTTTTTGAGTGATTTAAGGTCTATTATGCAACCTCTTTATATCAAAATATGAAAAATAAGTATAGATTCATAAAGTCCAGGTTGTGCTGAAAAGACTGATTCCACATAAGGCAGTGGTTATGGTTTTTATTTTGGAAATACAAAGGAAAACTCTACATTTGTCAAAAACGGCAAATTACACCCTGGACCCCAGAGGGTTAAACCTATTTTGCTTTGTTGATTTAAATTGATCACCTTTTCATAAAAACATAAAATAACATGTTGCCCTTTCCATGATCCCCAACAGCTGCAGAGATGAACACTACTGTGGCTTTTTCCTCCCTCAACCTATGAAATAACTCCCATTTCTCCAGCTTCAGTATTACATTTACACTTGCAGAAATGATGAATTTCACATGGTCATACATGCTTTTATGATAATTTAGGTCTGTGGAATGTGCCTCGTTTTTACTTTGATGACATCAAAAATTAATCAGAATGCAACCTTCCCAAAAAGCGGGTTAATTTACTGAACAGGAGAGAAATGTTGAACTACTTTCAGTCTCACTTCACCTATTTTCAGACTCATATCTACCACATAACTTCATATTTAAGAATCACATTGCTCGTTTGGCTTTCAAGTGTCAGGATTTTTATGAATTAATTTTTCAGTAAGAACCCAAAGGCATTTCAGGCTGACACCGAATGCTGAGTTTGTCGTCACAGCAGCCAGGCAACACATGTAATTTTATCTTGGTGAAAGATGGTAGCTCCATTCAGGTTTACTCCTTCTCATAGTGAAGACAATGATTGCCTGTGCTGCTTTCCCCTTTGGTAATTGTCTTTTGATTGAGGTCATCAGGACAATTAAAACCATTGAGGGATGAAAAGTGGTAGCAAGCGACTTCAGACAGCTATGCTAGTTGGTGGAGGGGTTGAATGATGAGCGCAGAAGAGATAATTATGTGTAAAGAGACCTATTGAAGTCAGGAGACAATGTCCAGAAATGATGTCTACTTCTTTATCATAAGCTCCTAATTGCATGTCAATGAAACTTTGAATTTAGTTGGAGGGTGTCATTATTTAGTACAACTCGGTTTTGTCTTGCTGTCTTTAGATCACAGGTTATCTTGCACAAATCAGGAATTTGGAGAGTAACAATGATGTGTGAACAAAACAGGTTAAATGTGACACTTCATTATCCACTATGGGGATTCAGTGGTGAGGAAAACAATGCTGTCACCCAGTAAAAACATTATTTGATTTTTTTACATCTAAAACCACATTTTCAAAATGGTAAAATTCTAAAAAAAATTAAACTGCAATAGCAAATCTTCAGAACAAGATTAAAACATTGTTTAATGCCTCTTAACAACGTTCTAACATAGTACAGCTATAAATGTAATGTGGAGATTTAAAAAAAAAACTGTTGAAATAGTTCTCTTGCATTTGTCTAAAAGTCTTATCCAACACGGAACGAAAAAAAAAACGGATTGAATGAAAAGCAACTACTGGACCATTCAGTTGATTGTCTCACCAAATCACAGAACTTCAGCATTGACTTGAGTCTGATGTTCTCTGGGAGCTCAGAAGGAAGAGCAGGTTGCCCAGTAATCGGAAGGTTGCAGGTTCGTTCTGGCTCTGACCAGAGAATGCTGCTGTTGTGTCCTTAGACAAGGCACTTACCCCACCATGCCTGCTGGTGGTGATCGGAGAGATCGGTGGCGCCAGTGTTCACCAGTGTGCCCCAGGGCAGCTGTGGCTACATCGTAGCTCATCATCACCAACTTATGAATTTGTGTGTGAATGGGCGAATGACTGATTGTCTTGTAAAGTGCCTTGGGGGGTTGTAGAACCCTCAGAAAGTGCTATACAAATACAGGAAATTGGCCATATTCTTCTTTTACTATTAAATTAATAAAACTGGCCTTAAAATATAAATTCCCAAAATTTGTTTTTGTATGAAGTTTATTTAAGAATATGCAATAAAAAAGTAACAAACAGACAAAAAACAAGGTTTTATATCAATGAAAATGTAAGCATTAATATAATTACCATTCTATTGTCCAGCCCTACTTGTTTGAGTTCATCAATTCATGCTCCATAAAATTCTAAGCATGGTTTGTGCATGGAAAGTACATAATAAATTGTGATGGTTCCAATTACAATGAATTTCCTCACTTGTAATTAAACATGTAGACAGTGCAATATTTTAGTATAACAAAAGAAACTATTCCTAAAATAAGATGTTAAGTTATTTTTCTTAATACAGAATAACACCCACAGCAATGCGGCCGAAATGCTGGTTTCTAAATGTTTACTATCGCAGCCTTGAAATCCAAAAAGCGTCTCTAATCTTTATCCTAGAATGCTTACATTAAAACACTCTAGAAGCAAAAGCTAAAAGGGTCTCCTTTCAACAAATGTCCTCACTTCACTGATCAAAATATAGTCCAGTCCTCACAAAGATGGCTTTACAAGTGCACACCCACACACCCATTTAAAGCTTCTGAAACATTGAACTTTAATTTATGCTTGGCAGAACATGGTTTCCATGTGTCACACAATTATGTCTCAAATGAGCTCTGCTGAAAATTGAAGTTTAATGAGTGTGTGATCAGGCACATGAGGAGACTCTCTTAAAAGTCATTGTTGGATCTCTTACTATGCTGGTCAGCGCAGTTAATACATGCATTTCCACTGGTGGCGTTTGCAAAATGAATTAATCTGCCAACAAAAAACTGAAGCAACAATTTATGTTTTTTCTTAAATGTGATAAACATGGTGTTAGAAAACCAGTGTTTTCTCTGTAATTCAACATGCTACATTTACAAATTAGTCAATTTGCCATGGCAAGCTACTATTACCTGATAACATTGTAAGTTAAAGTAACATTTAAATTAGGTTGAGTGATTATAGCCTCAAAATTATGGCACCCAATTACAAGGAGACTTATGATAGTTATATGTAAAAAAGAAATAGCAAAAAACAAAGCATTATGTGACTAAAGCTTGCAAATAGTTACATTTATTATATATATACATATATATATATATATATATATATAAAACTTTTAATATCTATCATCTAGCATGTAAGACCGTTACTCTGTTGCTGTAATTCTGCATAATTTCCCATCAACTAATGAATGCATTAGGTACATTAATGTGTTACGTCATATTTTATGTTGAAATCTAACATTTAAACCCTCCCACTGTCTTCATTGCAGTGGGAGGCTTAAAATCATATAAACTGTTTTAAAGGGTTTTAAAGGCAGTTTGGGCTTGCTTTTAGCACCCCCTAGTGTCCATTTGCAGAACCAAAAGTAAATTCTCCTTGCTGTGTGTTCATCTTTTTAACACCTTAATCCAACAGCTGAAACATCTCCCCAGCTTTCCATTATGTCTACAGGAGTGATTCATCACTGTATTAAACTAATCAGCTGAATTCATAATCTAACATGCAGGAAATGTGCTGGAAGCAGACTGCAGCGACAGGTATGTCAGCTCAAATTTTTTCTAAATCACAACAGAGCGGACACCAATCTGAAGTTCCAAGTGGAATATTCTGGCCACAGGGGACGTTGGGGGCTGGGTGACCTGTCATTAACCGTGTAAAGGGTCTTTTTTAACTCATACTGGCTCAAGAAAATCATTTAAAATTATGAAAAAGTTGCAAAGTACCCCTTTAATTTATAATGATATTTCTGAAGTCAGTTTAATGGTTATTTTTGAAGATGCCTTGTTTTACTGGATTTGCTCCACAATTTAACCAAATTACCACAAACCAGATGTTTTATTCCTCCTTTTTACTAAAACCAGATGGTCCGTACATTTTGTCTGCAGCTATTCTCTGAAAGTGGTTTGAAATTCAAAATCCAACTAATACTGATAACGCCTCATCCTTATCGATTACACAAATACAACAACACATCACAAGAAGATGTCTGTGTTTAGAACGACCTGCATGATAAACTCAGAGTGACTGATCATTTTCAAAAATAATAATTTAATAAACAGGTTCCACACCTTTTGACTTATTTCCTGCAGATCCTTGGAAAAACACCAAAAATCACTCAAAAGAATGCGTGCATAAATGCATATTGATGAACCTGCTTTTAAAAGCAGCAACGCCTAATCTGAGTAGTCTAAATCTTTTAAAGAAGAAAAGTATTATCAACCCAACTTGGGTTTGCTTTAAACATTTGTTTTCTGCTAATTGACAAAGCCAGAAGTGGAGATGCACATTTAGAAAGAAGAAACCAACTATTAGATGTGGTAAGTGAAGTAAAGGTCATATACACTAGAAAAGGATGACCTGATTTCCCCTGTTGAAATCATAGGGCAGAAGTTGCTATGGTAACTATAGAGTGGTCTGCAGAATGGTGGTAAAGGTGCATTTGGAAATCCCTGGCTTTCATAGAAGTGTCATGTGTTGCAAGAGTGTTAACTATCTTTAATGAGTTGTAAACATCCACAGATGGAAAGTGGAGCTAAATATGCACTGAAATGTTGCTGTAGGTGTTTCTGCAACATGCTCATTCTCTGTGAAATTTCTACGTTCCCATGGTGCGTTTGTGGCAATGATGCACAGAACAAATTCATTGCTGGTTTATTTCATAGTAATCCCCACAGTCTGGTGTCTAAGGTGATAAAATGCCTTAATTTCTTTAATGTAGATGCTATTTGCTGGTTATCATTAGTAACCGCATTGAGGATTTCCATCTGACACCATTTAATCCACAATCATTAATCCTAATTAAGAAATTATGAGGAATAGTTCAAGCAAATGTGATTAAAATAAATATGAGACTTGTGCACCACCATTAGGCAACAAAATCAATTTGGATTAAAGATTTAACTCATCATTAGAGATATTTGACAACAAAGCTGTTCATAAGGATTTGGCTCTCAGAGTGCAATGCATATCCTCTCTTAAAGACGCAAAGCTGCCCTGAATGAAAGTGTTTCTACACAGATGAGCAGCTGAATGATCAGTGAAGAGCAATTCATCAAGCAACTCGCGTTCTGAGAGGATAAAGAGAAACATGAAAGAAAACTGACAAAAGAAGAAAAAAATGCCTATCTAGGTGACAATTACACTAAAACTGCTATTTCAGAACTCTGTAATATTTTTGTCTTTTTTGACTAACGACAATCGTATCCTTCAAAACAGAATAGTTTTAAAAATCACTTCATTTAGTTTTACGACACCAACGAATATAATTAAAGTCTGTTTTTCACCAAAGTAACACAAGCTCGTTTTTATACATCTTTTAGTTCTGGTTCATTTTGTATTCATTTTTAATTGAGGGGGATTTCGATTTTTGAAACATCCCAGACAAGAAAAGTTGTTTCCCCTCGTTTGTTTCCTCATTCAACATGAGCTTCTAGCTGCGGTTTAGCAGAGTGATGCTCATTCTACCCTCTATAGTGTCTGAGTGCAGATGCATCCCTTGTGTCAAAATTAAATTCATCTCTCTTATCACGTGCTCCTTTCTTCATCTTTCTCCAGAGTCACAAAAACATAGTGTCTGTAAAAACCAAACAATGGCTGTATGCAGATACAAATAAACAGTGTCACATTTTTATTAGCGGTACATCATATGTACAAGTGTAACTTAAAAATTTTGAAAATTGTGCAAAAGGTTAACTTATTTTTTTAGAAATTGGCCCAAACTGAGTACTAAGTACCGATGTATGATTATACTTTTTCAGATATTGGACATTTCTCTATTTAAAGGTGTGGAACATTCATTTAACCAGTACATTTGAAGTGATCTCTAGTAGGAATGAATGCCTTGCAAGTGGTAGGGGGGCAGCTGCTCAGATGCGCTTGTTTCAGAAGCAGCTTAACGCCTGGAACAAACCAGACGTGGAAGCGTCATGGAATGACGAGCGCTTCTAATCGGCACACTTGTTAACCTACGCTCTCAGTAGGGATGGATACCGAATTCGGTACTTTTTAAGGTACCAACCGAATTCCAAAGTACCGACCGAGCACCGATTCACGTCATTTCAAACGGTGCCTCGTTTCGGTACCCGTCCATCATAACGAGAACTTGCCAAGACAGCTGCGCATGCGCAAGAGCGTTATGTCGTCGCTCGCTGCAAACCAGTTGTAAACAGAGCAGCATGGTAGAAAGAACACAGGCTAAAGCTTGAGTCCACTTCACTAAATGTGATGGGTATCTGGGTGATGATGAAACCAGCGACAACGATCTAAGTGAGACATCCTCATCTTAATCTGCTCCGGTAGGTAAATATAATTAGCTTGATTTGTTAGCTTCCGTTTCGCTAATGGTGTGTTCGCTTTCTCCTCGGAACTCCGAATTCCTGACTAGAAGAACATGAACGAGCTCTAAAGTTTGGCTTCACTTTACTAAATGTGGCGGGTGAAGACAAAACCAGCGACAACGATCTAAGTGTGAGGCATCATCGTTTTAATCTGCTCCAGCAGCTAAAAAAACTGTTTAAGATAATGTTAGCTTGGTATGTTAGCTTCCATTGCTACTATTGTTATCAGCTAATGGTGCGTTTGCTTTCTCCTCGGAAATTCTAACTTCGCAGTAGGAAAAATCAAATGAAAAAGGACGGCAAAAGGAATGAAGATACAAAGTAAATTTAGTTCACAGTAAAGATGTTTGCCTCAGTTTAATTATCAGCTTATAAAACTACAAGGACGACGTTAAAATACAAACAGTTGAATGTTATTTATCGTGATATTAATCAAATATTGTTATATATCGGGAAAAATATATATTTAATTATAAAAGAGAATTAAAATAATAAACACTCAAAAGTATCAAAAATTGGTACCGTTAAGTACCGGTATCAAGTCATAGGTACCAGGAATTAGTACCGGATCGATTCAAATGTCAAAGGTACCCATCCCTAGCGCCGCAAATCGCCATGAAGGCTCGCGCAGTGCAGCGGTCATTTCAGCGTGAGCTCTAATTTTTTGTTAGCCATGAGTGAGCCGCGTCAATTCTGGAAGGAAGTCACACCAAAGTAGAAGAGGCAGGCGGATAAATTTCACAAAATAAAAGAAAATTTTCAAAATAAAACACCATGATTGTTAATTTTGATCTTTTTGTGTATCTAAACAGACTAGAGAGATGAAAATAAACACACATACACTCCTGCAGAGAAATACAGCATTTTCTTGATTTTAAATGCAGTTTTTACAGCAAAAGATAGATTTAATAAATGTGAATACAAATAGTTTAATTCAAAGGTAAATATAAAATTGCATTGTACACTACCACACACTAGGTTATTTACTTAACCATTTAGAAAGGAACTGGTCTACAAAACAGCAGCAGGATCAGCAGAGTTTTTGATGACAACAAGCGGGGCAAACTGGTTACACACACACACACACACACACACACACACACACAGAGAGAGAGAGAGAGAGAGAGAGAGAGAGAGAGAGAGAGAGAGAGAGAGAGAGAGAGAGAGAGAGAGAGAGAGAGAGAGAGAGAGACTAAAAGATTAACTCTTTATTTCAACATTAGAACCTCCATGACATCCTGGATTAGTGCAAACAACGAATTGAGCTAAGGAGTTACTCCAGCATCAGGAAGATTTATTCTGGTAAATTGTCGGTTAAATGTTTTCCAGAGTTATATCAATGAATACACACAGCAGTAAAACAGTAGATTACTGAACTATATTGGGACACATGGTGGAGCTAAAACCAGCTGAAAACTTGTCAGCCCAGTGGAGCACAGAAATGAAATATTTTAAAAAAAGTAAACAAACTGAACCGATTTTGGTTCTGAAGATGAACAGAATCCTCCTCTATGTCCAAATCGGGTCGCAGGTCTTCTGAGTCAAATGGTCTAAAACATGTCTGCACCTCTGGTAGTGATATCCAGCTGGCGGGGTCGGAGTTCGTTTGAACTTCTCCGGTAATCCAATATCAGTTCTCGTCGCCGTATCCCAGAGAAAATACAAATCTGACCGACTAGTAGAGGCTTCAGAAGCTACATCTGATTGATGGCACATTGTTCTCTGCTATAATGCTAACACAGAAACACTGGACCCAGGCATTGTGTACTACAGCTGTTTCAGCAGAACTCCATGTGAAACGTCACCAGCTGCCCAGGGCTTAGACCGGAAGTTAGTTTATGTTTTTCCCTCGCCGGTCACAAACATCAGATTTTCTTACAATTCCAGCCGTCAAAATCCAAAAACCCTTTTCATCTAAGGTTTTAATACACATTTGCACATACTGTTCAAACAAAGTTTGCCTCTGGCGGATATCTTTAAATGAGTGAGTGAACCCACTACCAAGGATGAACTCTGCTAACTTTAAAAATCAGCTGCTTTAAACAAGCATGAAGGTCAGAGAGGAGCTCTAGGATGGACATGGATAAAGGAACTGTAATGTAGAGGTAAAGTAGGGCAGGGCCAATGTTAGCAGCTGTCATACGGTCCATTTGAAATGTTTGACTTTCATTTAGCTTGTTATGTGACAGGTTAGAGCACAGTCTCATGTTAGAATTTTGTCATGAGAACATTGGGATACCTCACATACTGATGGTATCTAAAAATTAACTTTTTTTTTCAAAATAAAGAATAATTTTAATCACAATTGAAACGTACAATCCTAGAAAAACCTCGTCCAATCAATATGCACGCCCTGTTCTCACTGATTGGATAGAAATCCTTCCATCAAACTGTGTGTGTCCGTGTGTGTGCGTGCACACACGAGCGTGTTGTGAACTGGTGTTGTGGTTTTGCACTGATGTAACCATCATTACGCTGACAAAAATGTAACTAAGTAACTTTTACTTTGAGTACATTTTATTTACGATACTTTTTACTTTTACTTGAGTAAAAATTTAGGCAAGTACTTTTACTTGTACTTGAGTAAAAATTTATCAAAGTACTGGTACTCGTACTCAAGTAGGAAATTTTAGAACTCTTTCCACCTCTGCGGACAAAGCACGAATTTTGTGAGCGATCCACTTTGCGGCGCTTCGCAGCTGGTGTGTTCCAGGCATAACACGCCAGGATTTGGAGTCTTATCTTCTGATATTTGGACACCTCACCTCTGATTGGATAACAGCAAGGCAAGTTTACCACTGACTCTGTGACACTGATGTTGTATCTCCATAAATAGCACAAGCCTGGAGGAGTTTGGCTATGTGGTGGAGTTGCTAACGCTAACCCTTAGCTTCAACTAGCAGAGATGCTCTCTGCTGTTTCCTGGATGCTATACCAACAATCTATCAGAAGCTAATGCAGGAGATGAGTGTAAAAAGCTATTCTCATGTTCAGCTTGCATGAAAAACTAAGAGTGACCAAGTACAACCAGAAACAATCAATAAAAAAGTTTTTTTGCAGTGTTCCACACCTTTAAAAATCATTTTTTATTGATTCCATGTAATATTCGAATTGTCTAAGATTTTAAGTTTGAGGTTTTCAGAAGCTGTAAGGCATAATAATCACACTTATTACACATAAAGGCTTGAACTATCTGGCTTTGCATGTAAAGAGTGTATTCCAAATATTAGTTTCACCTTTTAAGTAGAATTACTGAAATAAACGAACATTTTCACCAGATTCAATTTCTAAGTTTCATCCATGTCTTTGAGGAGTAAATTAGTTCTCTTGGCTTTGATATTCACCATTTTCTTTTCATTTTGTTTCATTGCAAAAAAATTAAAACATTTTTTAAAAAATGCTATACTTAAAGAGAAAGTAACGTCTAAATTAACTTTTTTTGCTGATAAACTGTATAAATGAGTGTCTAATAGTGTTTTAAATGGGTGTATTCATTATTTTAGCATTTTGGTGCGTTTTCTTTAAAAATTAAAAATTCTGCCTAAATACCACATCATAGCGCCATCTTCAGCTTAAAACATAGAGTTTGAGTCATTTTGAATACACTTTAGCCAATGGCTAAAGAGTAAGATACTACGTAAATCAGTAGAGTACTACGTAGCAGCTCTGTTTCAAAGTTATAAAAGCATCGAGAGTCTCGGCCACGCCTTGTGGCGAGTTGGGAGTGGAATTTGCAAGCGAGTGTAGGACGGTTAGCGGTAGTTCAGTATTAGCGTATAGCATTAGCATATCCTAATCTTTAGCATAGCTTTTCGTGTTATTCATACTTATTTAGTGTTAGCTTGGCTGTTAGATATTGTAGTTTATTTAGTGTTTAGCTGTTAGTGTTATTAGGAAAGTAGTTCGGGTTTAGTGTTCCATGTCGTGTTAGTATGGTGGGAAGGTGTAGTGTAGTGTGGTTGCGGTGGCTCTGTGGGGTTGCACTCCTTTCCGCTGGACTTAGAAATTAGGCGCCAGTGATTGCGTGCTATCGGTGTACTGGAAAACAGTCAGCTCCCGCCTGGTGCTGTAGTTTGCAACCAGCATTTCACCCGTGATTCCTTCGCCAACATGATGGAGTTTGAACTGGGTTATTCTGCACGTCTCCATTTGAAGAGGGAGGCTGTGCCCACTGTGGCTCTTCCGCGATTTAGATTCAGCCCACCGACTCTGCTCCCCCACCATGGCGGGCTCCAGTCTGAGGTGAGTAAGCTAAATAAAAATGTTAACATCTTCTAAAGACAATTCCCTACCTAAATGCAAAGTTTGAGAGACGTGGTTCACTTCATTTAGCTAATATCAGTCTGCACTGCCTTCGGGCTGATTTGTCAAGTTCACAAACTGTGGAACGGGATGTAAGGTTAGATTCAGTGGTGAATCGGAACATATCTCAAAGCCCTGGCCGACGAAATGGTCCACATGACTATTACTGTCAGGCTCGGAGAAAATTCGTGTTGTTTTTGTGTCAGTCGGTAATTCTGCTAACAGTGGCTCTAACTAACACAGCACTAGTTGACAGACAGCATTACAGCGTGAAATCCAGCTTTACACCACAGCGTGACCCGGTTCTGTAAGGAATTCTGTTCAGGAGGTTGCATTTCAGGCTCTCCACATCATATGTGACTGACTTTTACGTTATAATAACGATCACACACTAGGAATGTTATAAAGCGCCTATATAGGACAGTTTCTTTTGTATATTATCTGACTTTATAAACTCCAACAACAATGTGCTTCTGTTTTTTTTTTCTTTCCCAGGCTAAATCTACCCAAGACATTGGCTGTCAGACTGATTTAGTAGTCTGCAAGAATGCGCTTGTCCAGGCTGACGTGAAGCCTTACCGGCGTAGCAAAGGTGAATTATTTTTAATAATCGTCTATGTAAATATTTTATTATCACCTTCTAGTTTTAATTTGTTTTACAGATTATTGTTACATGTGATTTTATGCTCCTTTAAACATTTATAAATGTGCTGTTTCTTAGTTTTTACATAGCCACCCAGTTTAGAGCTCTCAGCTGCAGTGTGTCTTGTGACACAGGGACCATGATGGAAATTCATCTTCCAGAAAGTCCCAGAGCAGTGTCCACACCCCCTGAAAAGACCAAGATGTGAGGTGTCTGCTGTTGATTCCAGCTTCCACCTCAAAGACAGTGCAAGCTCAGTGAACTGAAAATTAAAACATTTCAGAATTTTTAAGATATTAACAATTAAATAAACGAATGTGATTGCATCATGACATCATGAAGGAGGCTACTGATTCTGCCCGTGACCCTTGCTGGTTACGTGTGAGCTAATTCACCTGGTAAATAACTTTTGCATTAAATATTTTGTTCTTTGCTATCAAAAGTAAATTAACTAATAACCTGCATTGTTGCAGGACACTCAGCAAAATATGGACTCTACACCATGAGGCAGGCACACGTTAATACTCTATAAGAGCACATAAGGTGAGCAACACCACATATTATTATTACTGTACACTGTCCTGGATTTGTTTTCTTTCTGCATCTCATCATTAGCCTGGCTGATCACCTGATAACTCATGTCATCTGGTTATGACAGCATGAGGATGTCCTCACACACCTGTAACCTATCAGCTCATCTGGCAGAATGGAGAGAGAAGAGACAACACCACATCTCCTGTTCCTGGAAATCCTTCAGCCATCCTTCGATGTCTGAGAACCTCCATCAGCTCTGTCTCCTGTCTGCCTACAATTATTATAATATTGTGTTTGACAAGTTTTTCGTGCTGCCAAATGTCTCATTTTGATTCCAGTTTTTATATTTTAATGGATATTTATAAATTACATTAATTGAATTATCACATTGTTGCATGTTTAACTAGCTCTATTTTGATGAATTAAACTAGCACCTCACTGTTAAAAGCTCGTTTTAATCTCAAGCATGTTTAAGTATTTATGGACATGAACAAAAACAGGAAATATATAAATTGAGATTTATTTAATTAATATAACAAATAAGGGGGAAAGAGTCATTGAAAGGCACATTCTTCTGGAAGCTCCTGATCCTGACGACACCAGCAGGAGACCAGCTGCAGACACCAGAGGATCACCTACGACCAAGAGAGCAGCTGGTATTAGTAAATAAATAATGAAATCAGGGCAGTTTTAGTGGGCTGTTTGGGATTGTGTAACATAAATGAACACATTACAGAATAATTTTCTCATGGGGTATTTTCATAACTTTCTCTGCAGCAGACTGTAACTTGAGCCCAGGGCTCCTGGAGAGCTGCTATCCAGCACATTTCAGTGGTTTTCCTGCTTCAACAGGTTAGAATAGCTGTTAAGCAACTCAGCTATTTGTTGCTGATTAAAACCAGGTGTGTTGAAGCAGATAAACCTCTAAAGCATGCTGAATACTAGCTCTCTAGGGCCGTGGAGCCAAACCCTGCAGCTAATCCAATGCTATGGCTAACGGCTACTTACCATTCAGAGCTGGTTCTGTTGGGTCGGTTCCGGTAGTTTCAGGCAACTCACAAGCTCAAAACAATAAGGCTCAGGTCTGCTTGTCTACTCCAAATAGACTTGGTCCCTTTCTTCTCGTGTCTGGGTAAGGAGGGGGAGAAACGTCCTCCACTTCTAATGGCTGCTCAGAGTGAAGGGAGCTAGCATCGTCTCGTTACCCATCGTCGCCGTCACTGCCGTGGCTCCGCCCTCTCGGTCCGCCAGGCAACGTCTACTAATGTTGCAGTTTTTAAAATTGATACGTGGGTGGAGAAGGACTCTGAGGCACACTTGACCTGCTCTTTAAAAAAATGTGCACAACTCTAAAATGTGTCCTTCAACACGAGAGCCTTATGATTTTAACTATCGCAGAAACAACTATGATTACAGTTTTAAAAGAATCTGCCAATCCGTGCATAAAGTAGCTGAAAAATGACACGTGAACTTTTAAGACTCTTAATTGTATCTGCTTCTAACTTTACTTTAAACTTTCCTCAAATAACAAACAAAAAACATTTCACGAGTTAGGGCATAATTGCTGGCTTAGTATGTAATGTTCTATAAAACAATTAATTTATGAACACTTAGTGTTCACAGTAGACATAGAAATAAAAACTAGTCTGTTAAACCATTTGAAGCTGTTCTTTATATGTTCCCCTTTTGAAGCTCAACTAATTAAATTACCTGGATGAAAGTATATGTGCTCAGACTGGAGAACACCAGGCTCTCCTGTGCAGCAGATGTTTCACGAAGCTGATTAATTACAAACCTTCATTTGCTGAGCAATTTGAAAGTCCTTATCAAACGGTCAAGCGAGTTTCCAGCTCAGTGGGTTTGCAGCTGTATTAAGAGGATATTTTGAACTTTTTAAGGGCAAACCAAGCCTCTGTTGCACATATTTTAGTGGGCCGGATCTCAATATTCCCTTTGATTCCCAAAATGTACTTAATCAATTTGTGCTGTACCTTTCTGTATTATTCTCCTATAAATATTAAGTCTATTGATCTCTTGAACTGCTGGGGAAAAGAGACAATTCAGCACCCATTCACCCATTACTCACACATTATAATTGTTAAAACCCATCATTTAATGATGTGGAACACTGAACAAAACATTTTTTTAAATCTTATCTCTGATTATAATCAGTCACTCTGTGCTTTTCATGCAGGCTGAATATAAAAATGGTCTCCTACACCTACCTCCTGCATGAGTGTCTGATAGAAAATCTAGGATTTGCAAATTTTGACAGATCTACATCACACTGTCACTTAACATTCAACGACTCACCCATCTTGACTTGAGTCGGGGAAGGCTGTTGTTGTTTTATCATCCAGGAAACAGCAGATAACATATTGGCTAGTAGAAGCTACCCGTTGGCATTAGCAACTTAACCACACCACAGGATTCCTCCAGGCTTGAGTTATTTCTGGATTTAAAACATCAATGTTGCAAGTAAATCTTAGAGTTGTATTGCTGTGTAACGTCACGAAATGGCCCGAATTTGAGATCCCACTGGTCAAATGCACAGCCAGGTCAACTTACTCTGGCTATGACACATCCTAAAATCTTTTCCCCTCACAGGAGACTTGGAGTCTGCATGTAGTCCCTTTAGTCAGAGCCTACTTCCTCACACCAGTTGGACTGCAGAGATAATACATGATAAACAATAAACATTTTCTCCTCCAAGGTCCATCACAGAGGAACTCTTTAAATAAACTCCTTTATTTCCAGATGGAAGAAGAAAATTTTATAATTAAAGATAATCATTAAATATTGCCATTTATAATTATAAATGATGAAATGCTCATTAATCTGTGTTTCATGATTGTTTTAGTATGTTTACTTGACGAGGTCATAACATTTGCACTCGCAAGTAAAGTTAAGTTAACGCATGACACATAAGTTAACCTTTTGCCTAGATATCGAGTCTCCATCACAGAGGGTGTGTCTCTGCGATGCTTGGTAACATCTCTCAAACTTGTCAGCCCCTTTAAAGCTAGATGGCTTTGAGTAATTTGTCATTTCTAGAGCGAGCTTCAGACCGGCCATCTTTAGCACCTCTTTAACCAGTAAGGAGTTTGACACGTCGTCAAACTCTTTTTAAACCTTTTTCGCACCTGCAAAGCTGAAATAACAAGATAGTTTCCTGCAGAACAAAGCTGACTCAAAACTCCTTCAGAGATATTTTTAAGACGCTTGGTTTCATCTATCGTTGTGATCCGGGAGACATCCCAGGACCGATTTGGGCGCATCGAGGTTGGCGCAGCTGTTATCCAATCCAAGGCGAGTCATAAAATATCAGGAAAGAAGACTCCAAAACCCACCATCTGAAGCTCAGCTGCGAAGTGGCTCACATAGACATGAATACGTAGACATCCCATTGGGCACTGGCGAGTGTGACAGTGTTGCATATTCTGCTCTTATTCCTCCTTTCCTGGAATCCTCTGATTTCCCTCTCTCCGTTTCATTTTCTCTCTCCCTTTCCTTAATAATTTTTTTGAAATCACAAATTTCTTTTTCATTTCAAACATATTTTAAAAATAAATTTTCATCATTTTTATACTTATTTTTTTTTGCTTTTGTGAAGCACGTCGTGATTTTTATCTTGAGAGGCGCTATATAAAAGATTGTTTACTTTCTTTTTTCCGCCATATTGGGTGGGTCTCTTCACTCTCCAAACCCAACTGGAGTCCACGCAGGGTGAGTAACTGTGCCCATTTTTTTGTACAGCCCACGTTTGCAACAACCAGCCCACTATTGCTAACGGATCACGTGGACTTTTCTGGTACTTTTATAGCCTACCTGCTGAGATTTTATAATTTAAATGTTTTTAATTAATTTGATGTAATTATATTTATATTTGAAATATCATGCCATACCATATGTCTGATTTTGTGAAAAAGAATTAAAAAAATGTGTTTTTAGTTGGGTAAACACATTCCTCAGTAGAAATAAATGCACTGCGGCGAATGGAGACCCATCCAAGATAGTGGTCAGTCACTATTCCAACTCCAGTAGGCAGTGTCAGGCCACGGAGCATCTACGTATATATGTCTGTGGTGGTTCACTTCGGCTGTGTCCTAATTCAGGGGTTGCATGCTCATGAGTACCCATCCTCATTTGTCTCAGGAGAACATGTTCTTTGGTGACCGGTTAGACCGGATGTTAACAGCTGTGAATTTTGACAGTCTAGCCTTAAATAATATTCCTACCCCTAATTTGGCGGATGTCCTCTTGTCACATAGCAGCTGCTACTGCACTAAGAAGCTGCAGAAATGGAGCTCACACGTTTTAAGCTTTTTCCGTGTTTTGTTAATGTTTGAAGAGCTACAGCAGACATACCGCCGGCATATTTTGTACGTCATGTTGAGACACAAAAATTTCTTACCAATTTCATGTCAACTTAAGCACTGCAAATGTATTGATTAAACCAGTGTTCCACACCTTTAAGAAGAAAATGTAAATGAAAGGACAGTATTATAAAAAAAATAGTGCTGGTATTGAAATAATAATGTTGTTCCATGGATTTCAGAAACAGTTCTTTAGAAATTTGATTCACACTAGCGTGTTCAGCTTACTCGTATCCTGCATAGCGTAGGACTACTCTTTAGTTTGGTTGTTTCTGGACCATGGCTGCAGTCATAATGTTAACCCCAACAAGCTGACAGCTGATACCAAGAAATGGTGTAAACCTTCACATCAGCATTCACCATGCAATAGTAGCACAGTCACAGCTTCAAAGAAGAGCTTTCTGGCTTTTATTTCTAGTGAAATGCATCATTTCTTCTTTCTCATTTCAACGCCTAATGAAGCTTCGCATCATCCTAATATCTAGAGGGCATTTTATTGGTATTAAGTACAAGTATTATTAAAGCATGCGTTGTCCAAACTGATACACACTTTCAAAACACAAATTTTCTATGAATTATAATCCTTCACTTTGTAATAAAGTGAATCAGAAACCTAAGATCCTAAACTAAACCACCACCAGTCAATCATTTACTATTTTCATTTCATCACTGACTGGAAAGAAATAAAAATCCTCCTTTGTTTGAGTAGAATAAATGTTTCTTTTTCAAAAATGAAAATAAATGTATTAAACCAGCACAACGAGGCATGCAGGCTCTTTGGGCAGTATTGATAGACTTCTTTATACACATTTCATCTCTTGGGGAAAAGCAGGTGTGAGAGGAACACTTGAATCAATGTGACTCTGCAGGATGCATGACTTAGTATCCTTAGCAAAGGTGAGCCAAATAGCTTCGTTTTCTTTTTTTTAATATAAAGCACTGGTTCTTTTTTTGAGATGACATTCATGGTCAAGGATTCAGCAAGACAAGATTGACTCATTCGAACACTGAAGTAGTTTTTGGAAGTGTCATCGCGCTATCACCCGTAGGTTTCTGAAGAACTGAATTGAAGCCCAGTGGTTTCCACTGCCGCCATTTTGGCCGTGTCTCACATCTTATCACTCCCGGAAAATACAAAAATGGCGCTAAGAGCAGGGCTCCGAGGTTGTGGGCAGAGGTTTGACACACATCAAAATCTGAGCCAATGCAGCTATGAGCTAACTAAGCTAACCAATGCTAACAGAGGTTGGTTGGCACTTTTAACGAGAGGCTGAGGCCTTCTCTGGAGCAAGCAGAGGGGCAATCTGCTAGAACAAGCACCGACAGCTAATCTGCTACTTGTCAGTCAAAAGGACGAGCCCCGAATTATATAAAAATTCCTTTATTAGTCCCTTACTTAATTAGGGGTGTGTCCTATATATATATATATATATATATATATATATATATATATATATATATATATATATATATATATATATATATATGATTTTAAGCTTCAGTTACATCTAAAAGGATGAGTAACCCCCCACCCACCCCCACCCCCACCCCTTAAACCAGGCTGTTAATTTCTGCGGTAAAGTCCTTTAAAAAGTCAGTGGCACCTTGCTCCTTTCTGGAGCCAGCCCCTAGCAGAGGAGGTGGGAACTACACGTTTTTTTTACTTTCATGTTAGCTTCACTCTTGGCAGGTGGAAATTCCCCCTTGGTAACAACCCAGTAGATCGGCATTTATTAATATTCTTCAATTTTCTTCCTTTTTTACCAGAATGCTTTTTAAAATCAAAATCACATCCTTAACTCAATCTCAGCCTGGCAGCTGCTTCTTTTTAAATTATTTGCAAAAGAGCACTTACCCTCAGTCAAATGCATCATTAATGTAACATATCAAACAACCTAGTGCCCACATTTTAGGGGAAAAAAAATCTCATTTAATTAAAGCTAATGTTCCTTCAAATTTAGCTCAAGTCAGCTATTTCAGGTTTAACTACAATTGATGTTTCAGTTTTATTGTTGTGTGGAAAATGGAAAAATAAATGATCATCACAAGATAATGGACTAAAGTAGCAATTAAATGATGAGGAAGTAACAATGGTTGCTAGGTAGCAGTAAAAAGGAGGAAGAGAGACTGTACATTAGCAGCTTTACAGCATGTGGATTCTATAAAAAGCATTGTGCAGAGTCAGTGGTCCGTAGAGCTACAGCAGAGGAGTCGTTGTAAAGTTTGAATGCAATGGTTCAATGCTGGAGCATGGAAGCAGAAAAGAACTGAAGGATTACTTAATAGCCACAGTTGGGTACTGGGAAAAAACTGCACCACTGTGGTTAACTACTAGTCGCTGAGGTAAGTATTTTGATCGTGTTAAAGCCAACAAGCTTTTCCTTAAATCTGGAAGCAGACATGCAGACTAATACCAGCATATGTAACAATGAGACAATAAACCAACAAGCTCAGATTTTCTTCATGCTTTTCCCTTTTTTGATTCAAGTTTGTTGCATAGCAAACTGGCTGGTTCCTGGAAACTGGAATTTCTGACTTTCTTACAAACTATCCTTAGAAGGCTATTTTTGTGATCTGCTGGCTGGTTGGCGGAAATGGAAATAACCTCTCAATTGAAGCAGTTTCAAGAACAATTGGGATAAGTTAAATCACAATAATATAATTTTGTGGATCTTCAAGATGACCAGAGATAAAGCTGTATTAAAATGCTGTATCACTTTTGCATTAAACCCATCAGGATTATTGCGGTGTATCAGCCTAGCAAGCCATTCTTTATAAAAGAATATTTAGTCCGGTCATGTTCCCCTTACTTTTTCCAAAGTCAATTTTTGGCCCCTGCACTTTTTACTGAACAGACCAACTTACACCGAATAGCAGGTTGATTGTTGATTGGCTGCACCTGGTGGTAAGGTGTTTCCTGTTTCCTGTTTTCAGTGTTGCACTACGTGTAGCTGTTTCGTGTTTGGGGCTTGCTAAAACTGATTTAATTTCTCTGTACTAGGATATCTCTGAGTTATTGTAGCACATAAGCACACTAAAACACACATTTTCTGTTGTTCCACCTAGCTTTTAGGGAACCATTTGAGTTCGCACGCAGTTTATTTGGTGTTGAACAGTTTGCTCGTCCAGTTAGCTTAGCCTCAGCACGGCTATGGCTACTTCTGTCTCTGCTTCTCCGTCTCCTATCTCTTGCTCTCTGTGCCAGATGTTTAGTTACTCCTCTGCCTCCTTTAGCAATAATGGTACGTGTAATAAATGTAGCACTTTTGTAGCTTTGGAGGCGAGGGTGTCGGAATTGGAGTTCCGGCTTCGCGCTGTTGAAAAACCTGTAAACAGCCATAGCTACTTAGCTAGCGCGGGGCTAACTAGCTCAGAACAACCCTGTAGCGATCCTCCTGCAGAACCCGAGCAGCCGGGACCTAAGGCCGGCTGGGTGACGGTACGCAGGAAGCATAGAACCCAGCCCGTGGGCCACCACCAACCCGTCCACGTTTCTAATAGATTTTCTCCGCTCAGTGACGCACCCACTGACAAGCCGACTCTGATCATTGGCAGCTCCATAGTCAGAAACGTGGCATTAGAGGCTCCAGCAACCATAGTTAAATGTTTACCTGGGGCCAGAGCGGGCGACATTAAATCTTATCTGAAACTGCTGGCTAAGGATAAGCGTAAATACAGTAAGATTGTTATTCACGCTGTCGGTAATGACACCCGGTTACGCCAATCGGAGGTCACTAAAATTAATGTTGCTTCGGTGTGCAAGTTTGCCAAACAATGTCAGACTCCGTAATTTTCTCTGTTCCCCTGCCTGATCGGAGCAGTGACGACATGTTTTGCTGCATGCTGTCCATCAACCGCTGGTTGTCTAGGTGGTGTACTGAAAAAACGTGGGCTACATTGATAATTGGAAAACTTTTTGGGGAAAACCTGGTCTGATGCGGAGAGACAGCATCCATCCCTCTTTGGATGGAGCAGCTCTTCTTTCTAGGAACATGGTCAGTTTTATTAGTCCTCCATGACAACCCAGGGTCCAGACAAGGAAGCAGAGTCGTAGTTTAACACACCCCTCTGCAGCTTCTGTACTGTTACCCACCCACTACCCCATAGAGGCAGTGTTCTGCCCACGGCCAAAATCACACAGATTAAATATCAGGCTTAATAAAGCAAATCATGGAAATCTCATAAATATTTGAACAAATTCAACTGAGCAGAAAACTAGAAAAATTAAATGTGGGTTGTTGAACATTAGATCCATTATTTCTAAGACTTTGTTAGTTAATGACTTGATTTGTGATAATCAGATCTCTTTGATCTCTCTCACAGAATCCTGGCTGCAGCAAGAGGACTATGATAGCTTAAACGAGTCGACTCCTTCAAGTTATTTAAATTATCATATTGCTCGAAGTACAGGGCGAGGAGGAGAAGTAGCAACCATTTTTCATTCTGACTTATTAATCAGTCCCTTACCAATTAACAGCTACAGTTCGTTCGAACATCTTATTCTTATTTTTCCTAATCCAGATTGCAAAACTGTAAAACCACTCTTGTTTGTAGTTTTATATTGTCCACCAGGCCCTTACTCTGAGTTTTTGGATCAGATCTCTGATATTTTTTCTGATTTGGTGCTAAATACTGATAAGGTCATTGTAGTGGGGGATTTTAATATTCATGTGGACATTGAAAATGATAGCCTCAATGTAGCCTTTAGTAATATCTTAGACTCAACTGGTTTTACTCAAAGAATACATAGCTCCACCCACTCCTGCCATCATACATTAGACCTTGTGCTGACTTATGGCATAGAGTGTGAGGAAATAACGATCTTTCCACATAATCCAGTCCTCTTGGACCACTTTTTGATAACCTTTGAGTTAGGGCTGCACAATATATCGAAAAATTATCGTCATCGCGATAACCGGACGTGTGATAGGCCCATCGCAAAGCACGTCAAAAACGGCGATAAATGTTTGGTTCAAACATTTCCATCCGTGTCATACATCAACTTTTCGTAAACCAGCTCTGTTTTTTACGCAGAAGTATTATTTGACCAATCAAATGTAGCCCCCTCTGATATGTGGCCAATCAGATGGGTCCGTTCACGTAATACGCCCGCCCCCTACGTAGACCCTTACCCCAAAATTCCACTATCTCCGCTCCGCTCCGACCCCCCTTTCCGCTGCCGCTCACTTCCCTTGTTCGTCATGCTGGCTCAGATTAATGAACGCACTTTGTGCTAAGGTTTCTGGAATCAGCGCTGCTTTCAAACGTGAACGTGAGTCCGCTCGGTTTCGTTAAGCAGCTGATAATAACCGGGCTGACTCCGACACGTGCCGGTGAACCAACCCACCTACCTCCATGTTGCTAGTGTTCCACCGGGTGGTGACGTTAGCCCCACGCTCCGGTTAGCTTTCAGCTAAAAGGCTACAGCACTCTCCTCCCAGTCCCACCCTGCTAAAGAGGGCCTGGAAAAGTTCCCCCACACATCAAAGTGATTTTTCATTTATGAGCTTTTATAACCTTGTCAATCAGGATAGTTGATTTGCTGCTGCACATAAACTGTCAGTCAGAAGCTCTGCTAGCCGGTTGTCTTAGGGGAGCTAGTTCAATTTGTTAGCTTGTTATCAGAATCATAGTTGCAGTTTCATCTTCTGAGCTGCTTTTTAAGATCTAGGTAAACTTGTTCAATTTGGGGTTAAAAACAAACGTTTTCACATATTTTCCATGTAGGTTTTTTTGCCAGTTCCTCTTCTGAAAGGTAGACAAGTGTTTTTCTCTTTCCCTCAGAAAATCTTAATATTCTCCTAGTTTGGCCCAGCACAGTTCACTTCCCAATTACAGCAACAGCCTTATATCATAACCACATAAGTGGAGAAAATGCTCAGTAGCAATGAGAGAATTTGCTGTTGCATTTAAGTGATCTTAACTATTATTTAACATTTAAACTTATTTTCTGATCTTTATTTATTTATTCAAAAACCCTGGTAAGGGATGTTTTTCTGTATTTGGAACATCAGAAAAAGTTTTATGGTAGAGGTGATGTTTTAAAGTCACTGAGAAACTGCATGCATGCAGTTTGTTGTTTTGCTACTAATACAGTAGCAGGTGCAGCTGCATATTTTTGCAATAAAAATGTTATGTTGTAATGGAATTCATGCATTAGTTTTTGTTTGCTTTGAACCCAGAGCAGACGTCACACGCCAGACAATCAACACTGCATATTTTAGTATTTGTTCATTTATCGTGAGTAATATCGATATCGCAATATTAAGCACTGTTATCGAATATCGCAGGTTTTCCTAATATCGTGCAGCCCTACTTTGAGTTTTTAGAACTGAGTTCTCGTGACATGAAAGTAAATTTCACTATAGTCTGTCTCTATCTGACAACGCAGTTGCATCTTTTAAATCAACTGTTCCATCTTTACTGTCCTCAGCATCTCAGAGGCATGTAGCAGTGAGCAATATTTTCAGTTCTAGCTCCTCACAAATTGTTGCCTTAGTTCATAATATTAATTCCTCTTTACGTGTAGCATTAGATGATGTTGCCCCTTTAAAAAAGATGGTAATTAGGCACAGGAAGTTGGCTCCCTGGTTTAATTCTCATTTACGAGCCTTAAAACAAAACTCTAGGAAATTGGAGAGAACATGGCGCTCTACACACCATGAGGAGGCCTACCTATCCTGGAAAAATAGTCTTGTGCTTTATAAAAATAAGCTTCGACAAACTAGAACTGCTTATTTCTCAGCATTAATTGAGGGGAATAAGCTTAATCCTGAATTTCTTTTCAGTACAGTTGCTAAACTTACACAGAATCATAGCTCTGAGCCATCTATTCCCTTAGCCCTCAGCAGCAATGACTTCATGGGATTTTTTACAAGTAAAATTAATTCTATTAGAAACAAAATCTTTAGCATCCTCCCTAATGTGATTTCTTCTTCCCGAGTAAGTGAGGCAGCATCAGAGGTGACTGTAGAACCTCATCTGTGCTTGAACCGTTTTGATCCAGTTGAGCTTTCAGAGTTATCAAAAATATTAGCTTCATCTAAACCTTCAACTTGCATTTTGGATCCAATCCCAAACAAATTATTTAAAGAAGCATTTCCTGCTCTGTCTTCTCGATCCCCAGTGAGTCGTGGAGGATGACTGCTTATACTGAGCCAGGATTCTCTGGAGGTTTCTTCCTGTTAAAAGGGAGTTTTCCTCTCCACTGTTGCTGCATGCTTGCTTAGTATGAGGATTGCTGTATAGTCACTGACACTAGTCAGTGACTTGATGCAATTTGCTGGGTTCCTTATGTAGGACACATTATTTCTGATTGGCTTAATGAACTGTGAATTGGAATGTTTATTATGTGAAGTGCCTTGAGACGACTCTTGTCATGATTTGGCGCTATATAAATAAACTTGAACTTGAACTTGAACTTTGGTTACTGCCCCCTTTATAGATATAATCAATCTATCCTTAGTAAATTGATATGTACCACAGGATTTTAAGGTTGCTGTTATCAAACCTTCACTTAAGAAGATTTCTCTGGATCCAGACGACCCAATGAATTATAGACCAATATCTAACCTTCCATTTTTATCCAAAGTCCTGGAGAAAATAGTGGCCATCCAAGTATGTGAGCATTTAAACACTAATGCTCTGTTTGAGCAATTTCAGCCTGGTTTTAGAGAGTATCACAGCACTGAAACTACGCTAGTGAGAGTTACAAATGATATTCTCATGGCCTCAGAAAAGAATCTTGTGTCTGTTCTAGTCTTGTTAGATCTCAGTGCTGCCTTTGACACAGTTGATCACAATGTTCTTTTAGAAAAACTTGAACATGTTGTAGGGATCAAAGGAACAGCACTAGACTGGTTTAAATCCTACCTTTCTGACAGATTTCATTTTGCAAATGTACATGACAAATCGTCTTCATACTCCAGGGTTACTTGTGGAGTACCACAGGGTTCAGTGCTTGGACCAATTCTTTTTACTATATATATGCTCCCAATTGGTAAAATCATTAGACAGCATGGGATAAACTTCCACTGTTATGCTGACGATACTCAGTTATATTTATCCATTAACCCTGATGAACCTAACTGGTTGGGTAGATTACAGGCTTGTCTTGACGACATAAAAAATTGGATGACTCTAAACTTTTTGCTTTTAAATCATCTTTGGACCAGAAATCCAGAAAAGGAAATTGCTTAGTCAATCACCTGACCTGAATAGCATTACATTAATCTCCGAGAACAAAGAAAGGAACCTTGGTGTTACCTTTGACCAGGACATGTCATTCAAATCCCAGGTTAAACAGGTTTGCAGGATTTCCTTTTTCCACCTTCGGAATATTGCTAAGATTAGAAGCATCCTTTCCAGGAGTGATGCTGAAAAACTAGTTCATGCATTTATTACATCAAGACTGGATTACTGTAATTCATTACTCTCAGGAAGTCCACAGAATGTAGTTAAAAGTCTTCAGCTTGTCCAAAATGCTGAACTTTGGACCGTCCATCTTTAGCACCTCTTTAACCCCCCCACCACCCACCCCCCACCCCCCACCCCCACCACCACCACCACACACACACACACACACACACACACACACACACACACACACTTCTAAAGTCAAAATTGCAATCTCAGTTTAACAAGAATCAGCTTCAATTGGAATAAAACTAGACAATGTCACCGATGGAGCCTAACCTCTATGCCCATATGTAGTTTCCATAGTGGCAGAAACTCAATTACACACAGTTTGTGGCCTTTGGAGTAAGCTCAACAGTCAAGAAGTAAAAGTCCATTTTTATTCCAGTCAACATGCATAATGCTTGTTTTCTTTGCCCTTTGAGGAGTCTGAGACATTCAGACACCACAAAAACAGATGAAAATAAATGCAAATGTAAAAGATTCGGACTCCGATGGATTTTAACACAAGAAAAAGTACTCTCATGAGGAAAAGAAATTACATCTTGCATATAAAACAGAACCAGAGCAACATGTGGTCATAGATGTTGACACACAATGAAGGGACATGAGATAAGGCAAACTCGTGTTTCACTAAAAATTATGCACAAATGTTGTAAACTGTCTGTGTTGCCTTTTCTTAGTTACTCTAGAAGTATTATCAAAGAAAACTTGTCAAAATGTTTCAAGATGAATTCAAATTTTTGTATTTCATGGATTTGAAGGTCAAATGTATGTCACAGATTGTCGCTAATTTATATAAGCTTTATTAAGCTGATGAAATCTGCTTTATGGCCTAAATTTGACTTCCCTGAACTGCAGAGCTTGATTTTTTTACACCTTCATCTCACTAATCTATGTAGAGCATGAGATTGTTATTTTTAAGGTGGAAAAAAAAGTCTGAGAGCCTCTTCTTCATCGTGGCCATGGTAGATAAGGCCCCTTTTGCTGTCACATAAAATCAGAAGCTCCCTATGAAAAACACTCTCTCCTAAGGCTATTCTCCACCATCAAAATCATCTCAAGTCTATAATATCTCAACAAATGCTGACAAACTGTCTCCACTGACAAACAAAATCCACTCCAGACTATTTTAACAGATAAGTAATACATTTAAGCACAGATTTCAATAGCAAAGGAAAAAGACACATTTCCCCTATTAACTGCCCAATCTTTAAATCTTTATTTTTTTCATGGAAACTGAACCTAAACCCACACGATTTCATGCATATTAACAGTTTCACACCAGCCACTTAAGAGGGTGGCCCAGGGGAAGCCTGCGGCTAGCATCAGATGACTTGCTCAAAGTTAACACAATGAGGACAGCACAAAGACAAACAGTTAAAGGGGCTGCATAATAAGCTAACCTGAGGCAGTGGAGCATGTCAGCCTACCAAAACAACTTATTTCAGCAATTCAGATCACATTCTAAAACCTGATGCATGACATAGAATCACATTTCAGCTTTAAGGATACATGTGTGTGACAAGGTGCAACGTCTGTAAGAGCATAATCTGATAAGACCCGAATCAAAATGACCATGTTTTTGCTGAGCACCTTTTTCTATTTTAAAGAGATGCAAAGCAGCTGTCCAATTAACAGGTCTTGGTTTCGTTCACACATGCTCTCGCCTGACATGGTTGGAAGTTGAGATTGCCCGTTTGACTCATTGGACATCAAATCGAAGCCATTCATAATGGTGACAAGTGGAGGAGGGTACTGAAAGTCAGCCTTTCTTAGGCAGATGTTTCAAGGCAATTATATAAATTAAGCTGTCAGATGGGTCATGAGGGACGTTTGTCTTCCAGGCTCCGCCGGACCAGTGGGCTTCCCTAACAAACAAAGTGCTCGATGGGGAAGGAGGCTGAGAAAGCATTTGCCTCTGTCAAGATTACCAACAGTGCTTTAAAGGAATTTCTTTAATCTAACAAACGCATGTCATCTTAAATCTTAGCGAGGGAGGGATTCCCAGAGCAAACATTCTTAGTCACTGTTGTGTTTTTCTGAAAGCAGAATTACACCCTGGCATCCTTCTGGACATGAAAAATATTTTGTTTACATATTCCACGGTGCCGAGCAATTTCAGATTATTTATTTGCTTCAGTTTGGTCGCCACATAAGAATATCAAGTGAGTGCAGCACAACTGCAGTGTGATACCGATTAGCTTCCTTTCAATACTCTTAAGAGGCATGTTGAGCACAGGAAGCATTGGCGAGACACTTTTGTCTAATTTCACTTTATTATAAGTGTAGCATATTTGCCAGTGAAAAAGGATTCCCCTGGGAAGTTTTGGCTTTGTGAGACAGTTTCTACCTCTAGCATACTTTTTTTTTACTAGATTCCCAAAGGTCTGCCTTCATCAGACATGTCAGTTTCAATTAGCCACAGTCTAAATGCCTGTCTGTTGGCCCATGTCAATAATAATTCCATTAAAGAGGATGAGGCAGCTGTAACTTTAAGATTTATTTCATTTAAATTAAGGTTAGCAGACAGGCTAATCTGCATTTCTTCTCGCACCTGTCCCCGTACGAATTTACGAACACTTTAAAGCATCCAGTGCAAGCAAATAACTGATTTACATCATATGAAGATGGGATAGACCTTAATCTGTGTTAAATGAAATAGGTGCAGCTGTGCATCTCCTCCGGCTACTCCCTCTGATAAGCAGGTAAATCAGTTTTAGAATCATGCATCTGGTGACTTGGAATTTATGGCTAAAGGTAAAATGAGTCACTTTGAGGTCATGTCAGGACATTAAACTTGGCTACATGGTAAATTATAGGCCATTTAAAATTACAAGAATCCATTAAAAAATCTTACTTCCATCAATAAATTCCAATGGATGCCGACTGGCACTAACAGGAAATGGTAGTTATGCTATAACTTTATGATTTCGACTTGATTTGCAGCTGTGCAGGTCAAATATCCTGTTATGGTTTCAAGTTTTATGAATAGATTAGGGTTGGATGATAATTGGGTTTATCATAGTCTCTAAAAATTGAATATTTCATAGAATACTCCTTGTAAAGCTACAATACCAAATTTGAAAGAAAGGCTAGCAAAAAACTTCCATGCCTTTAAACAATGTTCTAATAGCTCTAAATATTTTGAGGAGAACAAAAAAGTAACAATAACAAAAAAATGTAATGGGTTTCTCGCATTTGTCTAAAAACCTCTGCCAGTAACACTTTTCAGACCGAAAGCAACTATTGGACTATCCTGTTGTTGGTTTCACTGAACTTCCGGACTCCCCTGGGTCCTCCATTCATTACGCAATTGTGTGTTTGGCAACAGAACACCACTGGTGTGAAAGGTCCTCCACTCAATAATATCAGAGAAGGAGAAACAGCTGGCTGCTTGAAATATAGGACAAACTACCAGAGTCCCAAAAAAGTAAAACACCATTTGAAGTCACAGACCACAAAAGACGTTTGAATACAGGTGTTTAGCGCTCTCTCGTTTACTCTGGCAATGTAAGGTTCCACGAACGTGCCCCATGGATTATACTCATCGGGACGGGAGAGCGTTCCGTGACCGTGCTTGTGCTTAAAAGCTAGCTAGTTCTGTAGATTTGCTATTGCAACTTTTAATAATATGTTGCAAACTAAATTTTCACTATGTGCAACAAAGATAAATTTAGATTTTCTGAAAATATACTTCATGAAAACTGTTCTTATACCTTTCCTAGAACTGTATTTTCTGTAGCAATGAATACCGTATAGAACTGGTAATGCAGGAAGTGTAATGCATTTGAGCAGAAACACAAAGTTGGGAACTGCATTCATTACCCTTAAAAAAATCTAACCTATCAACACTCAATGCTGCTTTTATACCTCACAACTGATTGTTACGACTATCCGAAAAAAATGAAAAAGGTAAATTAGCCCTAATTTACATGCAGTGATTAAACATTATTACCATTCTTTCTTGTAAGATTGTTAAACCAATCTGTTAACATTTTAGGAAGAAACTCTACACAAACCTAGATTAGGTACATTCTAGTAATTCCATGCTCCATGCACACATAGATGGTGAAAATTAAACAGTCTGTTCCTGAAGAACAAAAACAGGAAGTAAAAGCATCTGCTTACTGCAACATTTTAACGTAATTTTGTTAAACACCTAATTTAAAAATAAATTTAAAGGACAGCACAGATGTTTCACATATAACAAAGAATTAGCACTATTTTTATCATCAGGGATTAATGAATGCATATATTTATGAATTGAATAATATCACATTTAACTGGGCCTTTCTACCAAATGCACAAGTGCTGTAACATCCGTGAAACCTGGGACGTAATTTTGGGGGGGGACGGGTGGGACATGTCCCCCCCACTTTTTCAAAAGGCAGTTTTGGTCCCCTGCACTTTTTTCCGTCCAAAAACAATGTTACGCTCCATTAAATGGATTTGGTTGAGCACTAGGACCGAAACGGAAACCGGTTTCCTATTAGACCCGCCCAAAAGCTAATCTATTGGCTCTGCTGATACTTGCTAACGTAATATTGGCTGTTGCTGCTGTCACTCAAGTTGTAAACAGTCAGAACGTGCTCACGTTGTTTTGCTAGTTTGGAGCCGCTAGGGAAAACCGGTACTGAGTCACATCGTCAACTAGACGCTGTGTAATATCAGAGCTCAGCTCAGCTTCCATTACATAACATTTGAATAAGTGTTCATTTGTGAGTCTTTGGTAGTTAGGCACAGCCAGGAGGCAGCATGTCAAGAAAACGAAAAGTGGATATAAGAGACTTCTTTCAAAGTCAAAACGTAAGTTGGACATGTGACACCCCTGCATTAAGCTCAGACTCACCTCCTCCTTCACAAACATACTCAAAACTAACTTTTACAAACTCATCTCCTCCACATAACTGACTCCTCAGACACAATTTATTCGTATTATTATAATAATTATTTTTTATTATTACTATTATCATCATAATTATTATTACTAGTAGTAGTAGAAGTGTAACTTCAAAACTTTTATCATTTAACTTTATTGTAAACTTATCTATTGCAATGTATATTTTCACATTAAAAAGCTCTGAAAAATGAACAGTATCATCGTCAACAGATTTTTTTAAGCTTAATGTCAAAGATGTACACTTTTCATTAGATTTATCTTATTATTTTCCATTTATTTTTTGTGTGTTGAAATGCAACAACTGTTTAAACACTTTTAAGGGAAAAAACATATTTAATATGTTTTTATACACTCAAATGTTAGGGTGATGATCATGTGTAAAACATTAGTTCAGCATGTCCTCTAACACAGCAAATGAACAAACGGCCAGATCTCAGGAGGGACCGTTTATGTATAAATAATTTTTATACTTTTGACTAGGCCTGGGAATGTAACAAATTTTGGTGGACGATATTTTGTCCAACAAATTGTTGATGATAAACGATATTGTCAACATTATCTAGACCAAAATAACCACTAATATAATGTTAATATATCATAATAATGCAAGTACACCCTTTAAAATGCAACAAATAAACCTTCATTTAACATTGAAATGTCCAGAACCAGAACTTCTAATTGAATAAAAATAACAAACAAAAATTGAATAAAAAAGGAATCTCACTCCCTGTTAGAAAATGTTGCACCAAAAACAATAAAAAAGACCCAAAACAATAAATACAATGGCCTATCCATTGTCAACAGCCAAAACTGCACTTCAATAATGATAATAAATAAAAATAATAATAGAGTTGTAAATTTTTTAACTTTGATATATATATATATATAAATATATATATAGATATAGATATAGATATAGATATAGAGGATGGAAAAATTATTGAGATGGGCACGTGACGTGTCAAGGGGTCTTTACATAACACCCCCCACCCCAAATCCGCACAAGCCTGCTGTGTCCCCCCCACTTCTGAAATCAAAATTTCGTCCCTGCGTGAAACGTTCGTGAAATGTAGTATGCAGCAATTAAACACAGTTAAGCCTGGGGCACACAGAAGACAGATGCACTGCGTAAGCGCCGTGGTTTTGGGAAGTCGAATGGTCACACAGGAATCGCTGAGCACTTCTTGGAAAATTGCACGATAGTTACAACATCATGCGGGACTTGAGAACAGCAAGCTGAAACTGAATCTTTTGTTTATACGTGATCAGATTTGCCGTTGTGTTTTGTGAGACTAATTAATAAAAAATGAGTAAGTACGCTATTTATTAGAATATTTTAAGATCAGTAGTACTAGTACTAGGATTGTACAAGATCTTATGCTTCTTGACTTCAACAATAAAAGCTCCTCATTCATGTTTTGACGGTTGGGTTTGTACTAGCATTTGTGCCATAAAGCTGTTGCACATCGTAATGTCTGTTGTAAAGTACCCCACAATGTTGTAAACAGCTGCGCCTATCTTCAGTGCCTCTCACGGACTGGCGCTTCTGGGACATGGTGTTACCAAGCCCCCACAATGCAGGACAGAAATTGAGTCCAATGCAGAAGTGAAATAAATTGCAGTTCCACCCTCAGCCACTAGGGGCTGGTGTCAGAAGCGAGAAAATCCTCATTGACTCCCGTGTTAAAAATACCAATTTTACAGCAGGAATAAACATGTTTACAGCCTGGTACCAAAACATGTTTTTGGTTTTAATTATCTAGTTTACACTAATGACAACTCTGAGGGGGGTGAATTTTTTTCTCACTCTTCTTTTTAACTGTATTAAAAGTGTAAAATTCTGTATAATTAATGAGCATCAGACCCGCGTGACCGCAGAGCTAGCTCCGGAGAAAGGCCTCAGCCTCAGCCTGAGCCTCGGCCTCACCTGAAAACTGTTCTGTCATTTTCAGTCTCTCAACTTAGACCATTAGTTGTAGCGTTTGTGCATTCTTTTTTGGATATTATTTGTGCAATTGTTGGACAAAATGACTTGCTGTGGCATTAATTGCACTAATAGAGCATCCAAGGAGTCTCCACTTCATTTTTTTCGGTAAGTAAAATTATATTTATGTATTTTAGGTCACTGCCGAGCTGAACTTAGATTTTAACATGTACTGTTTAACCATGAAATGTAAATGTAACAGGGTAAAACCCAGTGCATTTAACATAATGCTGCACTTTAGAAAATGGGTTGAAATATAACATGTTGGTGGAGCTGGGTTCCGACTATCGGCTTGTGGAGCTCTTGGGAGACCGATGTTTTCCACCCGGCCCCACCCCCCACCCCCGCAGCTTAGCGCATCTCTGTCTGATCGCGGCTTCTGTGTGCTGCGCGGGCGGCCGGCTTGTGGAGCTCTGGGATGGAATTCTTTCCACCCGGTTCTCCCCAGTGGCAGCTCTGCACATCTCAGACAGTAGCGGCGCTTGTCTGCTGCGCGGCTGCCGGCTTGTGGAGCTCTCGGGAGACCTCTTGTGTTCCACCCGGTTTTACCCAGCGGTCAGCCCGGCGTATCTCTGACTCAGAAGCTCTGGTGTTGTGCACAGTTAACTCCGGTTGTAGCTAGGTTGCTACCTCCGTTAGCTTAGCTCCCACCTCCACGTTAGCTTTGGGTTAGCTTGTAGCTAGTTTGACCGGGTGTCGTCAGTTGATCCCAGCCTTACAGCCCCACCCTCAGCTCCACCTCTCTTCCCTTTTGTGGAATTGTCTGGGCTTGACGGAACCTGTGACACGGTCAGAATGGCGGTGGTGGCCACCTCCCATTTTTCTTCAAAAACGTGTTATTGGAGCCTATGGAAACCCATTGTTCATATATATATATATATATATATATATATATATATATATATATATATATATATATATATATATGTTGATGGGTGTTACGCTGCCCGTCTAGCCACTCTCAGTAACTATAACAGCTTCTTTTTTTAAAATAAAGGTGCAGGGCAAGCGTGACGTGACATGACGCAGTGCATCTGTCTTCTGTGTGCCCCAGACTTTAGAGTGGGTGCGTTTTCAGCCAGCCGTGAAGGATTGCGTTTTTGAAGCATTGGGACACGTTAATGCTGCAAGTCTATTTTTTTATGCAGTATGATTGTAGAACACACCAAACACGAGAGCAGTGTCAAACATTCAAAAACTTTCAAAACAAGTCACATGCAGACTTCCAGTTTCTTAACTAGTAAAAAAAATAAAACGTAAGTCCCTTTCCGTGAAATCTCAGCAGCCAGGTAAACACAACAGAAAACCAACCACAGACATGCTGCCGTCTTTCTCCTTGCTTGTTGTTGCAATTCTCTCGTGATTATGTGACTTCGCAGGCCGAGCTGTATGGAACACTTTTGCTGCCGTTTAGCGGGAAGAGAGCTCGCGGGTAAAACAGGTGTGATATTATGCGCCGCTTACGATTCCGGTGGAATGCCAGGAAAAGTCTGACTGCTGAAACATGGAGATCACAAAAAAGCATCTATATTTTTAGAAAGGAGAAACAAAGAACTGTCCCATAAGTTTATCATTCAAAACTTAAGCAGGCTTGACTATTGTAGTGGTATACTTAGTCATTTTAAATTAGAAACTTGCCTTAAAATAGTCTAGTGCTGTTTCTTAATGTCTTTGAGTGGACCTACATTAAAAATGAAGCACGCCCACAGCAGCGGGTTGGGGGGGGGGGGGGGGCGTTGCTGACAGCAAATGGATCTTTAAAGGCTTCATTTTCCTCTGGCAAATTCAAATGTGACTGCCATTGCTTTGCTAATTAGTATATTTGCACAGAACATCACACAAACTTTAAGAAAAGCAAATCTTAACTGAGTAATGACAATAATACCCCCTTGCTCTCTGTGCATTCTGCAAACACAGCTCGGAAAACACCAAATCAATAAGAAACAAGAGTCTACGGGGCTCTGAGCTACAATGCTGAACCCGACAGTCACCAGAAGATAGCATGACACTTAAATATTCAGATTTAATAATGCCAGAAAATTGGAATTTTGCCCATTTGCATATCTTAGATTATATGATTCCTGTGGGTCCGCTTGTGCGGTAAATGGTGTTAGAATCATCCTCCTGCTCTGCAAACCAAGAGACCCACTCCTAAAGAAAAATAAAACAAACTTAACAATAATAGTAATAATAATATTGGACCTGCACCTGCCCTAATGCAGAAAATTATCCTTTATAACAGCATTCTCATCCATTTCTAAGAGCTTCTTTCAAAGGAACACAAACGCAGCTCAGCTTGGACATTTATTCCAAGGATGCTGAGTGTTTTATAGACTGGGACACCTTTTGACTTCAGTTTTAAATTGAAAAGATGATCTGAACTCGCCCAAGGCGTGATAAATAGCAGAGATGTTTAATTTGGACACTTCGCAGCGTGTGCATCTTGTCACACTCTGCAGCTCCGTCGCCCACATGCTTTAATTCTCCTTCACTCTTATGCAGAAGGAGGGAAGTTACTGAAACATCAGAGCTGATATCAGGATAAATGAACCTGTCCCAAACAACTCCTTCTGCTGGGATGTTTTACAGATTATCATCACCCACCTATTGTCAGCTGTTCTAGTCTGAAACAAACGGAGTTCGTTAGAGCTCAAAGGAAAATAAAACAAACTATAAAAACACAAAAAGGAAGCAAGTAAAACGGTGTACTCACGAAAAAACAAAGAGTCCGTCTTTAAGTAGTGTTTTCTTCTTTTACAAATAACAGATGGTTTCTCCCGAGCCAAAGCTGCGGAATGGCAGCGGTATAACCGATATCCAGAGAAGTCCGGGTCCCCCTGCGTGCCGCTCTTATCTGTGTTGCAGCCACGGCAAGCAGCACACCCTCGAGTGGAAAAGGGAAAAAATGAAATAAAACGGGAATAAACGGGAGAGTTTCTCCCTTCTAGCCTTTTCAGCACTCGTGCGCCAAAGCAGAACCTTGTGCTCCACTTCGGAGAGCTGCGTGCCGCGCGTCGCGTTGGATGGAGGTTTGTTTTGGTCTCCTCTCCTGAGTCTGCCTCCACCGCTGCAGCCGGCTGAGACTGTCTCTGCAGCGCACCATCAGCTCACTGGTGCTGAGGAGAGAGGTGGCCCTAGTTAGGTATAAGGAGTGGCATTACTTCAGTCTGTTTCCTTTCTGCCAGAGCTGCATGCTTTATGACCATGGGCTTTAAATAATAATAATAATAATAATAATAATAATAATAATAATAATTCATTGACGAAATTAGAAAATAAAGTCTACAAAATGTTCTAAATTACTTCATCCTAGATATTAAATAATTATTTATCCATCATCCATGATGCTATTTCATATTGAACATTATGAGATATGAATAGAAATGTTGAGCCATACTATGCAGATTTTTCACATTCTTAAATCCTTTCCTTGTGCTAAAATATCCTTTTACAAGATTAATAAAACGTCACTCAGACCCCTACCAGTAGCCCCTGACTGCAGTACGCAGATTGGGGTGGGGCGCAACATGGGCGGAGTCAAACCGTGCAGGCGCCATGTTGAAAAACCCTTGTAGAGGCCTTGCTCCTCCTCCCCCCGGATTTCCGCCTCTCTGGCCTCCCTCCTCTTGCAGTATCCACACCCCGCGTGCACGCAGGGCCGTCGAGTCATGGCATCAGCATTTCTGTGCTGAGTCCCTGCCCTGTACTCAATCCTGAAGGATTACGATGCTAGCTCCTCCAGCCAGCGGGCTATCTGACCCTCCGGTTCTTTAAAGGACATCAACCACTGTAAAGCAGAATGATCAGATCGGACGGTAAAAGGGAGACCGCAGAGATAGTATCTGAAATGGCCTATGGCTTTAACAACTGTGAGGAGCTCCCTGCGGGTCACACAATAGTGCCGTTCTGCTTTGATGAATGTCTTGCTAAAGTATTCCACCACCTTTTCCCCATCCTCCCCTGTCTGACCCAGCACCGCCCCGATCCCCACATCACTGGCATCCATGTTGAGGATGAACGGCCGATCGGGGGGGGGGGGGGGGGGGGGGGGGATTGTAGAGTCTGTCAGAGCCATCTTCAAAGAGGTGAAGACCTGCTCACACTCCAGTGTCCACACAAAGTCACATCATTTCCCCAGCAAGCGGAACAGGGGTGCAGCTATACATGACAATCCTCAAACGAACCGCCTAGGAGGCCAGCCCAAGGAAGCTCTTCAAGTCCTTTAGAGTGGTGGGTGTTGGCCACTCCCTCACCGACTGTACCTTCTCCTCCAGTGTGCCGATGCCCTCGCCCCCGATCCTGTGGCCCAAAAATTCCAGCTCCCTGCTCATGAAACAGCACTTTTCTGGGTGAAGCTTCAGTTCTGCTATTGCTATTCTCTGCACGACCCTCCTCTGTGAACCCAACGCAGTCTCAAAAGAGCTCCCATGCACAAGAAATCATCCAAATAGACTAAACATTCCTGACGGGGAATAGCATCCAACGCCCTCTCCATCAGCCCCTCAAATGTAGCTGGGGCATTGCACAGACCAAAACTAAGGACCCTGAATTGCCACAACCCCCGCCCTGTGCAGAAAGCAGTCTTTGGACGAGCTTCCAGGCTGAGTGGAACCTGCCAGTACCCGCTGCGTAGGTCCAACGAGGAGATCCAAGATGAGCCTGACACCAAATCCAGGGTCTATGCAAGGTAGTGGGTAAGAGTCCTTTTTGGTCACACTGTTCAGAGGCCTGTAGTCCACGCAGAACCTCATTTTCTGACTCCTCTTCTTGCTGACCATCACAACCTCGGAAGCCCATGGGCTATTGGACGGCTCAATGATCCCCGTACTGAGCATTTCTTCAATCCCCCGTCAGCAGCCTCCTGATGTGCTAGGGGTAAGCGGCGAGGGCGCATCTTAATCTTAATCTTAAATGTCAGGCAATGAGGGCGGAGCCGTACAGGAGCAGCATCTCCTGTGTGGATGCAGTGTTGGCCCAAGCTAGTCGGGGTGCAATCCTCTTCTCGAGCAGCAAAGATGTCCCCAAACTCTTGCAGTAATTGGCCCAACTGCTCTCGTTGGTCCGAGCTGAGGTGTTCCCCGCTGCGTTGTTCCAATGCCTCCATAGCAAGCATGGCCTCAGGTGACGAGGCCACAGTAGCAGGAACCGGCTTCTGTCCAGCCTCCAGGCTTCCGCAGTCGTCTTCGAATGACTGGGTGACTCTGGCTCCTCGTCGCTTCTCATGAGGGTCCCTCCCTTCATGGAGAGGAATCCTCTTGGCATCTAGGCACAAAGCAGTTCCTCGGACATCAACACATGCGCCCCAGCGAGTTAATAAATCCAGCCCGATGATGCAATCATCTCGAATGGCAGCGATCCAGAACTCCTGCTCAGCTCGATGAGTTCCGACCACTACCGACAACAGTGCCTTTCTCGTCATAGTGGTTTTTTCACCAGTCACGGTCACCAATGTGGTTTTGGTGGGACTCCAGCCTACCGGGAGGGAACCCTCAGTCTCTGGCAGGAATCCCTTCCGGACCAGACAGATGGTGGACCCTGTATCCACCAAGGCTCGGCATCATTGTCCTCCGACAACACAGTCCAAATATAGCCCATGAAGCGGCCCGCAGCGGCCGACGGATGGCAGGTTAACTCCAACGTTGCGCGAGGTGGGAGTCTCCTTACTGTCCTACCCCGCTGGCGTTTCCCGCAGCTTGCGGCCCGGACCTGGGCCAAGGACTTGGGGCTGGGCAGTCTCTGGCTAGATGTCCCCGTTCCCCACAGCGGTAGCAGAGGCCGGTGGCTGGTCTCTGTCTCAGGGTCTGCTCCGGCCGGGCCTGGCTGACTTCTCTCCTCTCGTCCAGCGCCTCCTCTTGTTCAGCTGCTCTCTCCACCGGCGATCGCCTACACTGTCTAACAGGTATCTCCTCCTCCGCTTGTTCAGCTCTCCTAAGCGCTTCAGCCAAGGTGATGGGGAAGGACAATCTGACGTGTTGATGTAATGGTTCCGGTGTTAGCCCTCGTAGGAATGCATGCAGGCTTAACTCCTCTCTGGCGGCAGCCGGGAAATCAGGATAGCCCCGCCGAGCATACAGTTGTAGTTCAGCCGCATAAGCTCCCAAGCTTTCTTCATTGGCTACGTCGTCTGCCGCTCAGTTGTTCCCGGCTATGCTCTCCTGAGGCTTGCTTCCCAAAGCGTCTGTTCAGTGCAGCCGTGATGGCTTGCCAATCGCGTCGCTCTTCCGATGCTAGGTCCACCAGGACCTGAAGTGCTTCTCCTTCCAAGGCCAGTGCCACCTGAACCGCTGTCTCCTGTTGGCTCCATCCTTCATGTAAAGCCGCCAGCTCCACTTGAGCGAGGAAGGGCGCAAGGGGTGTGGCGCCGCTGAATCTTGGGAGTTTTACCGGCGTTCAATTGCCACCGTCTCTCAGCGCCGTTGGTGCCGGGATTGTGGGCGCTTCCGCTGAGCGCATCTCTCGCGGGTGCCAGGCTAACCGCGGATCACTGGTTCCATCCAGCTGGCGCGGTGTCCTCGCTCTAGTGCCCAGCCGTAGTTGCTCTCCCAGCTTGCTGTTCTCTCTGTCAAGTCGCTCGATCTCCTCGATGAGTTGCTGCATCTTTTCTGTCTTTCTAGATAGCGCTAATCCCACTTCTGACACCAATGTAGCGGTCTGTGCCTCCCTCTAGCGGGGTGTGTGTGAAGCAGCAAAGAAGAGTAACCAGGTAGCAGACATAGAACACTTTTAATAGCCGGATGGCTCCCCTTTTCATCCCCCCACACATACATTCAACTCACAGTGCCAACAGGCACCGGATAAGAACAACACAGCATGAACTCCAAACTGAAACAAACAACACTAACATAACCCTGAACAAAATAATCCTCAAAACACCACAAACTGAATGAACAACCCCAATTTACCGTCCCCCAAGAGGCAGGACTGCCACAATATATAGATTAGAAACTAAATGCAACAACAGTTAAGACTTGTTGAAAACAGCAACAAAATTAAATAAAATCACATCTAAACTGTATTATTCCACTAATGTGAATTCATGTCTATTTTAGTGAAGAAATGCTGCAGATCGATCGTGCCAAGGCCCTAAAATGAATGTTTCATGACACACAGTGGGACCCTGACCCCACTGTTGGGAATCAGGCATTAGCACATCAGACGTGACACAAAAAAGAACAGTTTTGAGGATAATGAGTGGAAAACAATGAGGTGTCAAGTGCATTTTATTCCTTACATTTAAGTCAACTCTACAAAACCCAAGAAATACACCAAGCTGGGTAATTCCTGAATTTCTTGAAAAACAGTTTCCAGTCCAGTTTGTTTTCCTCTATCGGTTGTCTGCAGGACCACAAAACACATTTGCATTTTGCTTGCTTAGCTATAAAACCCCTTGTTAAAATAGATGCACAGAACACCACACATGGAGAATTTTTTGTTTTCTATGGAGGAAAGATTTGCAACAAAACACTCAATTATTGAACAGCTTAGAACCAAATCAAAAATGTTTCATTTAAAGTAAAATATATATATATATTGAACAGCTTAGAACCAAATCAAAAATGTTTCATTTAAAGTAAAAAAAAAAAAAATATATATATATATATATATATATATATATATATATATATATATATATATATATATAAGACTTGTTCAATTAACAGGAAAAACTATGGAATTATAGAATTAGGTCTTAGTTGAATATCATTCAGCTTTTATCAGTTCTTATAAGTTCACTAAAGAAAAGCAGTCAGTTTCTTTCTTTCTTCTACAGAAGTTGACAAATTACAGAGTCAAGTCTTGCCCCTTACTTTTTTTTTTCTCTTCCAGTTTTCTACATAAATGTTTAATACCATTGCCATCCGGACTTCTTGCTGAGTAGGTGATTGAGTTTTGTCCTTCGTGGAAGAAAAATTGCTTTGCCTTGCTCTGCGGCACACCTAATCGTCAGTCAGAAAAACAGCTTCCTCATCACCACACCTACTCAAATAATGCCATGAGAAAAGTTTTAAATGTCAACTTCACTAATATTTTAATATGTTTGCAATAGTTTCTAGTAGGGATAATTGCCTTGTAATTCATTCTCTGGGGAAAAGAGCTCTGGTGCACCTGTTTGAGGACGTAGAAGTCAGCTGGAGGAGAAAGTGACGTCAGATGGCAGGATTTGGAGTCTTAGTTCCTGATATTTGGACATCTCACCTCTGATTGGCTAACAGCAACACGACTTTACCACTGACTCTGTTTTTTCTGCAATGTTCACAAATAACACAAGCTTGGAGGAGTTCTGCTGTGTGTTGGAGCTCCTAATGCTAACAGATAGCTTCTACAAGCCGAGACATTCTCTGATGTTTTCTGGATGCCAGACCAACAACAGCCTTCCCCATTGCGAGTCAAGATGGGTGAGTCCATGAATATTAAGGACAGTGTGACGTGTGGCTGCGGGTTTTCTGGAAGCTTTTAAAAAGATCCCTCCTATTATTAATTCAACGGCCCCCTGTGATCTTACTCTCAATGATTTTAACAGTGGACTCAAGTCTACTCTGGACTTGCTTGCCCCATCCAAAATCAAACAACTAGTCAGAACATACATCGCCTTGGAGAAATGAAAATCTAAAGCAGCTAAAGAGAACTTGCAGGGTGGCAGAGAGGAAATGGAGGAAAAACAAGATCACAATAAAAAAGCAAATATATAATGAACAGTTAAAATTATACAATAAAGCAGTTAGAGACTCCAGAAGCAATTACTTTTCCAAAATCATTACCGAAAACAGAAATAATTCTAAAGTACTTTCTTCTACAATTGCTAATATTTTAAATAGTGATTGTAATTCTTCCCAGAAAACCCCCTCAGACACTCTTTGCGAGGAGTTTGCAGCCCACTTCAGAGGGAAGGTAGACACCATCAGATGTAACAATTTATCCTCCCAATGTCATGCTGCTCCTGATCAATCTGAGAGTGTGTGTCTACCTGAGGAAACACTGGACAGTTTTGTCTTGGTTGAAGCTGAGATTCTTGATAAAGTTTTCTCCTCAATGAGACCCACCACATGTGTCCTGGACCTTATTCCCACAAGGTTTTTTACAAAATTTTATGATTCTTTTAAGGGTGATATTTTAACTCTGATGAATTGTTCCCTTAAGACGGAGTTTTTTCCTGCTGCTTTTAAA